>NC_053154.1:161069162-161369162 GCF_016835505.1 Polypterus senegalus
AAAAGTCCTTCATGTTGTTATTTTCAAGTAAATAAGATTCAAGGGAAACAAAAAAACAAAAAAAAACCCACAAAAATGCATCCCTTTTTTCATTTTAATGTTAAAGACAAAGTCACTAACATTAAAACAGAGACATACATGACAAAAGTGGTTACTGTAAACTACATACAAATGTCAACAAAATATAAAGTACACAAATGTAACTTTTATGCATCTTCCCTAAAAAAAAATTAAAAAAAAAAAAACTGTTCCACAGTCGATTTGTGTTAAAACATTATTGGAAAACAATCCTCGGATACACTTTTCACTTTTTGGGCAGATGCAGCACATCTGTAGTCTGGAAAATGAAAATGACAAATATCTGACATGGAAGGTCCTTCACTAATAGTTTTTGCAATAAAAGTCAAAATAATCAAGTAACTGTAGTACTTAATAATAATGATATACAGTACACACTTAACAGAACAAACAAACAAACAAACAAACATTTTGAGAAAAGTACATATTAGTGAAATATGCAAAGCAGCTTAGTAATAATCAGCAGCAAAGAAACTTTCGGTCAAGTTTACCATTGAGATGTCTGCAGCCTCTCCACCGAACGTCTTCCTCCCGTTTTAATAACACTCGCACTCAGTCCTGCTGGGCTCTCTGTTGTATCTGCTTGAACCAGTGGAGCACAGTCCACTAAGCTAACAACAAACTCAAAATTACTTGTACATAATAATGATGGGAATATACAGGATAAAATGCATTTTCACGCCTCTCTTAATTTTCTTAATACATCCAGTGACGAATACTCTGTGCAATTACTTTCAAAGCAGCTTTTTTTACAAAATAAATTCAAAAAACCTTTGGCTTTATGCTTTACTTCTGATATGTCATTTAACTGAGAATTCACAGAAGTCCCTGGGAGCAATATCTGGAAAGGATATCTGCTCTAAATATCACCATGCACATTACCGTTTAACAATACTTAAAAACTGATTAAAATAAACATGCACATAATGGAAATAAATTCTCTATTGCTATACAAAAACAATGGATAAAACTGTCAACCTGTTGATTTTGATAATTGCATGTTATTATTAATTTAATTGATCAAAATTGTTTGTGTTGCTACCATAACCCAAATGATTGAATAATATGATATTTCCAACAATCGAAATGTTGATTCTCAATATTCAACTACTTCTCAAAGGTTGAATCTTATACTTGTTAACCAATCTGAAACATACTGAATATACTTGTCAAAAATGTGCAACTTCATACATAAACCTATGATTGCTGAATGAATTAAGTGTATAAAAATACTTTTAAACTAAGGCTACAAACTCCTGGATTACATTCATTGTTCAAATAAATGATAACTTGTTAAATGCTCTATTGGAACTCTCAGCTCTTACTAAGAACATAAAAGACTCGAGACAAAGTTAACAACCAAGGTTAGTCGAAACCTTAAAAAATGTCTTTTTAGATGAGATAAACTTGCATTGCTATGTTGCATGACATACAAATGTGACTGTGTGTGCCGCCGACAACCTGAAATATGTCAAGCACTGAAATATCTATAAATTCAGATCAAGCCACTTTATGTAATTGGTCATGGTTCGAACACCAACTGAGAAATACGTTGGCCAGATACCAAAAATCATGCAGCCATGAAATCCATCGTCGTAATGGTCATGGGTCACTTGTACTCCAGCTTCTTCCAGACGCTTGACATACATAGTTCCATCATCTCTTAAGACGTCATGTTCACAGGTCATGATGTATGTTTTCGGAAGCAATTGCAGAACACCTTTGTCAGCTAGAAGTGGAGCAGCTCTCACATCTAGAAATGCTGGTACTTCCTCAAGGACTCTAGGAGTTCCAATGGTCTGAACTACAGGCTTGTAATTTTTTTTGAAGTTAGAAGGCAGAAGAGAGGTCCAGTTGAGCTTAGCACGGCTCACTGTGGCTTGACTGAGCTCTAAGGCAGAGTGGTTGTTCACTAGCAAAGGCTGAATGAAACCAATATCCCCATTCAGGTATTCCAGCCAAAATCGCGCCATCAGAGGCCGATAAAGTATAGGCACGTCTCTGTTTTGCTGATAGGAAGGCGTGTTAAAATCCAGAGCTTGGAGAACCGGATATATTAATGCCTGAAGCTTAAGTTTATTGGAAACGCTGTGGTCCAAAGCCAGCTAAAAAGAAGGAGAAAAAAATGTACTTAATTTTTAGTAACATTACAGTTCTTAATATGACATAACTATACAAATATTTTACATACACTTAGGATGACAAATTATTTGAAAGTAAATTTGTATACAACTATATAGATTATTTTGTTGTTTTTACCTGCAGCATACTGTAGTATCAAATATTTACTTATTAACAGGCAGATATTGCTTTAAAGAAGTATATAAAATGTCTGGCTTCATTCCAAGTCTAAATGAAGAAAAACATTAAACCTCTAAAGTGAAAAGGTTTTCACATTGCAGCTAGGCACTGTTTCATACAGTTCAGTTCAGGATGGATTTACCTTGAAATAGGACACTAAATAAAAATAAAAAAGAAAGCTTCTAAAACCGTGCTTGGTGTAGAGGGGGATTACATCCTGACCTTCTTTTCCTACTGTTTTTAATGATGTTTATGCTGATCATAAACATTCCAAAAATATTTACTGTTTAAAGCAGTGGTCTGCAAAGTTGGATGGTCATAGTAGGCCTCATATTTTTAATCCAAACTCTTTGCCTAATTACAAACCAGTCCTTGACAATAGCAGATCTCATTTAAACAATTTCGTGGCTTGTTAGCATTTTCATTGTGCCATGTCAGGTCATTTTTTTTTTTTTGTAATATTTTTGTTGATATTAATTAGAAACAGATAACATTCCATACAGTAAAGTCAAAATTTAACAAATCAAAACAAAACAAAATTCAACCCCCTCCCAAGAGAAAGAGAGGAGCCAGCAACCAAAGCTACTCTATAAAAGGGGCAAGAAGTGTATCTTTTTCTCAAAAATGGAAGCATATTCTAAAATGTTATTAATTATATCTTGCCATACTTATAAAAAGTTTCGAAGAGATCCTCTAAGTGAGAATTAGATTTTTTTCCAGTTTCAAATAGTATAGAACATTATGTTGTAGACATTTTTACGTTTCCTTGGTTTGTGGACTGAAGTGGAAGAATAATTTATTACCCTACTCTGGCCCTTCAGGATGAACTCTACAGACCCCTGACTTGTTGTATCTTGCTGGAGTACTAGAGACTGTTGTGCAACATCCAAATTAAAACCTAAAGCATCCAGAAAAAAGCACATTTGATGTGTAAAGCAGGCATAGCTTTAAAAGAAAATAATTAATAAATAGCCAGGCGTGGCTTTACAGCATGAAAAAATACATGCAGTATAAATGAGGAACACTATTAGCAATATTATGATCTATTATAACAGCCTATAGAAGAAAAAGATTCTAATATTATAACACTCTTCAGTACTGCTGTTATACAGCAAAATGAACATGCTGTTAAGTATTTGACACTCAGTGGAACCAAGATTAGGCTGACTCTTAGCACCCAATGCAGCTGCTTTTCAGTATCAATAGATTTTATTTCTGCTATACTGCACTTGTTCTTAAAGATTTGTTTCTGTCATGCTTTTTTAACTCAAACAAATGAAACAATTATGACACGCACGGATTAGAACAGAGCAGTTACAAACATTTTTATTTGGTTCTTTTTAAACCAATAAAAAGTTTTTTTTCTGGCTTGTTAGCTTCCAGGAGAAGAATTTACAGAAAGTTATTAATTACTGCTTTTAACTAGAATTGTGTAAATTAGCTACTACTTAGTTCTATGAAGCAGGTATGAAAACATATTTCTCGTTTCTTTAATGAGAGCCGGCATCTCCTGCTTTGCTGTCACCTTTAGTCAGGGGTGTAGCCAGGAATTAATTTTGTGGGGGATGAGAAAGTACATAAAATATAATTCCATCTATGACAAATCAGCTGGAACTGTCATAAAACATTCAAACCCAAAATCAAGCCCCTTGGCTATACTTGTGGCTTTATTATAGTGCAAGCCACATGGTTATTATAGTGCAAGCCACATGGGGGGAGAAAGGATCTGCGACCAAAGTGCTTTCAATATTTAGCTACATAATCAAAGTAAGAGGCTGCAATCAGAAGTGTGAATAGATGAAAAATAAGTAGTGTTCTAATAACATATTACTTAAATGCCTAGAAAGAAAGTTATACATTTAAAAGCACCTCTTACAGTACTATACACTATGTTATACATATTGGTTTGAGGTTTTCGTGTCTAATAAGTGCTTAGCATTTTGTTTACACTATACCTTTATTTCTACATTTCTAAGTGGACATTTGTACTTTTTTAAGACTCAAAAAAGCTTACTAATGTTTTAGTACTTCAAAGCTGATAATTGAAAAATAAAAAGTTTTTAAAATATTTACTTTCAACTTGATTGTAGTATGCCTTGCAATATACAATCGTGTTCAGTCAAAAATAGAAAATGAGCATGGGAAATTAGTTAAAGAGTTCATGCTTTTACAAGCCAACCAATGACTCTGAATGAGTAGTTCAAGCTATCAATGTTTAAGTAAATGTTAAAGAAAAAGACACACACCCATTACAGAGCCAGCAAGGAGCATATTATTCATACATGGTTCACTAATTATAATGAATGAATAATTTATCCAACCATCCAATTTTATAGCCTACTTATCTATTTAAGGGTGGCAAGGCAGCAACCAACCCTGGCACCAGTCCACTTCAGGATACACTCATGTAACCCCAGCCCCCTAATGGCTCATTCATATTAGCCAGATTGAGAGTTGACCATCACCCTAACCTGCAGGTTTGTGGGTTGTCAGAAGAAGTCCAGAGTAATAAAAAAAAAACCCTCTTCCTAAAACACAATTTCATGTGACCCTTAATAGGGCAAGCAATACAATCTACTTCAGCACCCATAAATTACTCAATGGCATGTAAAACAGATAAAAGGACTGTGTCCAAGGTAAAAGCTTTTGTAATTTACAAAATCTTACTATAAAAAGATTTTATTTTTAGAACAATTAGCATCAAGACTTATGAAAACAACAAAACCAGCTGAGCATGCTTGTCCCTCCCACCTTGCCACAGGCAAGATCTGATAATATTGATTGATATTCCTTCATATTGTTGAAATTGAATGAAAAATAACTTGTGAATACATGCATACCTACAAAGTAAAACACAATAAGTAAAAAGCACAAATCTGCTGTCAGAAAGAAATATGTAATGTAAACCACACAGTCTGTTTCAACACTAACATAAAATGGCAAAAACTGGAAGAGTTCAAGCACCATAAATAAACAGTGCAAATAGTGAGATTCAAAAATGAGCGTGCAGTACAGTTTAGGGTTAGGCTTCTTTCCCAAACTGAAGATTACTTTTATAACACTAGTGAAACTGTTCAATTTTGCTAAATAACAAATGGTATTTTACAGATCTGCTTCAATCTGTATTTTATTGCAATGTTTAAATACATAAGAATAAAAGTTGTAAACAAAAAACATAAATAATTTATTATCAGATACTCTGAAATATACTTCTTGACAAGTATTCAGTATTGTTTTGGGCACACTGATTAGGAGTCACTTGTCACTTCAAGGCAGATTTGCTTTAGCTCACTGAAGTTCCTAGGACAGCAACTCTTGACTAACAACATTTTGAAATGGTGTGACAGATTCTCAATGACAACAGGACTTGTGTTGGATCAGTACAAAATTTTCACTTCAGAATCAATGACAGCTTTTGGACATAATGTACCAGCACCAAAACAGTACTGAAGCAAATAATGAACAACTACATCCTACCATAAACCTAACAAGGTCACACACTCGCTAGCCTATCCATTATGGCGCATAAACCTGCGTTGAGCATGTTGCGCCACAACACGTGCCTCCCTACTTTGCAACAAGCTGCAGTTTCCCTTCAAATTTCTTATTGTGTCCAAATTTGCTGTCCTTTATAGTACACAGGATGTCAAAGAGAAAAAGGCTAAGGGTATGGTGGTTTGTCCACCACAGAGTCAAAAGCACATCGAAGGGAAGGGGGTGGTTTAGGGCGATTGTCCCACATTGTGGCTGCATCTATAATATGGACTTTTTAAATCATTTTCAAAAGGTTCCTTATCTAAATCAGACTGCCATGAACTTTATACACTTTCAAAACTATCAGCGCATGCAGGACTCGGATAGTGCATACATGGCATGGAAAAGGAAAAATTCTTTAAGGAGCCATAGCAAATTACCCGTGTCATGTTAATGTGTGGATTACAGTTGAAAACAACAGTCTTCAGTGCTAACAGCAGTCTTCGTGTAATTAAATAAAAATTGATTATAAGCAGTCCACATCACATGAAGCGCATCTTGTACCAAAATCATTTGTAAAACTAACTCAATAGAAAAACATACATACATACAGTGCATCCAGAAAGTATTCACAGCGTATCACTTTTTCCACATTTTGTTATGTTACAGCCTTATTCCAAAATGGATTAAATTCATTGTTTTCCTCAGAATTCTACACACAACATCCCATAATGACAATTTTAAAAATAGTTTACTTGAGGTTTTTGCAAATTTATTAAAAATTTTAAAAACTGAGAAATCACATGTACATAAGTATTCACAGCCTTTGCCATGAAGCTCAAAATTGAGGTCAGGTGCATCCTGTTTCCACTGATCATCCTTGAGATGTTTCTGCAGCTTAATTGGAGTCCACCTGTGGTAAATTCAGTTGATTGGACATGATTTGGAAAGGCACACACCTGTCTATATAAGGTCCCACAGTTGACAGTTCATGTCAGAGCACAAACCAAGCATGAAGTCAAAGGAATTGTCTGTAGACCTCCGAGACAGGATTGTCTCGAGGCACAAATCTGGGGAAGGTAACAGAAAAATTTCTGATGCTTTGAAGGTCCCAATGAGCACAGTGGCCTCCATCATCCGTAAGTGGAAGAAGTTCACTCTTCGTAGAGCTGGCCACCATCTAAACTGAGCGATCAGGGTAGAAGGGCCTTAGTCAGGGAGGTGACCAAGAACACAATGGTCACTCTGTCAGAGCTCCAGAGGTCCTCTGTGGAGAGAGGAGAACCTTCTAGAAGGACAACCATCTCTGCAGCAATCCACCAATCTCTTCTGTATTGTAGAGTGGCCAGACGGAAGTCACTCCTTAGTAAAAGGCATATGGCAGCCCGCCTGGAGTTTGCCAAAACGCACCTGAAGGACTCTCAGACCATGAGAAACAAAATTCTCTGGTCTGATGAGACAAAGATTGAGATTTGGTGTGAATGTCAGGCGTCACGTTTTGAGGAAACCAGGCACCGCTCATCACAAGGCCAATACCATCCCTACAGTGAAGCATGGTGGTGGCAGCATCATACTGTGGGGATGTTTTTCAGTGGCAGGAACTGGGAGACTAGTCAGGATAAAGGGAAAGATGACTGCAGCAATGTACAGAGACATCCTGGATGAAAACCTGCTCAGAGCTCTTGACCTCAGACTGGGCGACGGTTCATCTTTCAGCAGGACAACGACCCTAAGCACACAGCCAAGATAACAAAGGAGTGGCTTCAGGACAACTCTGTGAATGTCCTTGAGTGGCCTAGCCAAAGCCCAGACTTGAATCCGATTGAACATCTCTGGAGAGATCTTAAAATGGCTGTGCACCGACGCTTCCCATCCAACCTGATGGAGCTTGAGAGGTGCTGGAAAGAGGAATGGGTGAAACTGGCCAAGGATAGGTATGCCAAGCCTGTGGCATCATATTCAAAAAGACTTGAGGCTGTAATTGCTCCCAAAGTTGCATCAACAAAGCATTGAGCAAAGGCTGTGAATACTTATGTACATGTGATTTCTCAGTTTTTTTATTTTTAATAAATTTGCAAAAACCTCAAGTAAACTTTTTTTACATTGTCATTATAGGGGTGTTGTGTGTAGAATTCTGATGAAAAAAAATAATTTAATCCGTTTTGGAATAAGGCTGTAACATAACAAAATGTGGAAAAAGTGATGCGCTGTGAATACTTTCTGGATGCACTGTATATGACTACCACCTGTCAACCAATGTGAAGGTCAAACTCTGTGAAGACAACTATGCCAATGATGAAGATCTGAAGTTTTCTACAATACAGTGGTTGCATTGGCATCCTGGATTCAAATCCCATACTTGGCCAATGTCAGTGTGGCGTTTACACATTCTTCCCAAAACTGCATTGTTTTTTCTTTATGAAGTTCGCTTTCCTGACATAACCTCAGAAACATGCCTCTTAGACACACTGACTAGTGATTCTACAATAAACTACCCCTGTACAAGTGTTTGCATGTGGCAAAGTGTATGACTAGTGCCTTTCTTCTGTCTTGTGCACAGTACTACTGGAAAGAGTTCTAGATTCTTGTGACCTTTCCTTGTACAGGTGCCGGTCATAAAATTAGAATATCATGACAAAGTTGATTTATTTCAGTAATTCCATTCAAAAAGTGCAAACTTGTATATTAGATTCATTCATTACACACAGACTGTATTTCAAATGTTTATTTCTTTTAATTTTGATGATTATAACTGACAACTAATGAAAGTCCCAAATTCAGTATCTCGGAAAATTAGAATATCAATTAAGACCAATGCAAAAAAAGGATTTTTAGAAATGTTGGCCAGCTGAAAGGTACGAACATGAAAAGTATGAGCATGTACAGCACTCAATATTTAGTTGGTGCTTCTTTGGCCTGGATTACTGCAGCAATGTGGCGTGGCATGGAGTCGATCAGTCTGTGGCACTGCTCAGGTGTTATGAGAGCCCATGTTGCTCTGATAGTGGCCTTCAGCTCTTCTGAATTGTTGGGTCTGGCGTATTGCATCTTCCTCTTCACAATACCCATAGATTTTCTATGGGGTTAAGCTCAGGCAAGTTTGCTGGCCAATCAAGAACAGGGATACCATGGTCCTTAAACCAGGTACTGGTAGTTTTGGCACTTTGTGCAGGTGCCAGGTCCTGTTGGAAAATTAAATCTGCATCTCCATAAAGTTTGTCAGCAGCAGGAAGCATGAAGTGCTCTAAAACTTCCTGGTAGATGGCTGCGCTGACCATGGACCTCAGAAAACACAATGGACCGACACCAGCAGATGACATGGCACCCCAAACCATCACTGACTGTGGAAACTTTACCCTGGACCTCAAGCAACGTGGATTCTGTGCCTCTCCTCTCTTCCTCCAGACTCTGGGACCTTGATTTCCAAAGGAAATGCAAAATTTACTTTCATTAGAGAAAGCGACTGTGGACCACTCAGCAGCAGTTTTGTCTTTAGCCCAGGCGAGAAGCTTCTGACGCTGTCTCTTGTTCAAGAGTGGCTTGACACAAGGAATGCGACAGCTGAAACCCATGTCTTGCATATGTCTGTGCGTGGTGGTTCTTCAAGCACTGACTCCAGCTGCAGTCCACTCTTTGTGAATCTCCCCCACAGTTTTGAATGGGTTTTGTTTCACAATCCTCTCCAGGGTGCGGTTATCCCTATTGTTTGTACACTTTTTTCTACGACATCTTGTCCTTCCTTCGCCTCTCTAGTAATGTGCTTGGAACCAGAGCAATGTGAACAGCCAGCCTCTTTAGCAATGACCTTTTGTGTCTTGCCCTCCTTGTGCAAGGTGTCAATGGTTGTCTTTTGGACAACTGTCAAGTCAGCAGTCTTCCCCATGATTGTGTAGCCTACAGCACTAGACTGAGAGACCATTTAAAGGCTTTTGCAGGTGTTTGGAGTTAATTAGCTGATTAGAGTGTGGCACCAGGTGTCTTCAATATTGAACCTTTTCACAATATTCTAGATTTTCCGAGAGTAATCCTAATCCCTCCTCTATCGCGGGGGTTGCGTTTCAGACCCCCGTGAGAGATGAAAATCCGCGAAGTAGAAACTATATGTTTGTATGGTTATTTTTATATATTTTAAGCCCTTATAAACTCTCCCACACTGTTTATAAATATTTCCTGCACAGTTATACAGCATAATCCCTTTGTATTCTCTTAGATATTAGGTAAGATTTATTGAAATTATCTATGTTAACACACTGTTTATATACAGTAAAACCTAATTATTATTTTAAAGATATCGAGTGTCTCCGATATCACATATGTTACAGCCATTACGATAGACAGGCCACCAGCAATAAATACGTACAATGCAAGAAAAATTGTATACAGTAAATGTGTGTACAGTGACACTAAACGTACGTACATGTACTAAGTACTGTAAGTAGAAAATTAATTATGGTTACTCACCAACAATGACATGATTTGTCTGATAACGATGAGTTTAATTTTACTGCACAACAAAGGAGAGCGTTACAGCCCTTCTAAAGGAGCCACTTCAGGCAACTGTGTAGCACCGCCGTTATTCTTCTTCAATCTAAATCCCTAAAGCAGATTCCATCCGGACTACTGCCTTATTACATCCACTTACAACTCGTTTTGCACTCTGGTTAAAAGGAAACTGCGGCTGTAGATCTTATATTCCTTTCCTACTTTTTAAATAAAAAAGAATTGTAGCCTTATTGATGCTGTAATGGTGTCCTACAGCAGTGTAGCTTTTCCCTTCCTTCAACAAATCCAAAACATTTACCTTTTCGGCAATCGTGAACATCTTCCGTTGGTGCTTGGGCACAGACCCTGAAGCAGTAGCAGGAGCAGATCGTTTTGGAGCCTTAATGAAGGGCTTGACTATGCACAAAGATAAACACAAAAGAGCACAAAAGTTAGCTCTTTACACAGCGAAACACGATGCTGAATGAGCGAGACGAGACTTCCTGGTTAACACTGCATTCAGCACACGGGAACTTAACTGCGTGCTCTAATTGGTTAGCTTCTCAGCCATCTGCCAATAGCGTCCCTTGTATGAAATCAACTGGACAAACCAACTGAGGAAGCATGTACAGGAAGTAAAAAGACCCATTGTCTGCAGAACCCGCGAAGCAGCAAAAAATCTGTGTTATATATTTAGTTATGCTTACATATAAAATCCGCGATAGAGTGAAGCCGTGAAAGTCGAAGCGCGATATAGCGAGGGATTACTGTACTGAATTTGGGACTTTCATTAGTTGTCAGTTATAATCATCAAAATTAAAAGAAATAAACATTTCAAATACATCAGTCTGTGTGTAATGAATGAATCTAATATACAAGTTTCACTTTTCGAATGGAATTACTGAAATAAATCAACTTTGTCATGATATTCTAATTTTATGACCGGCACCTGTATATGCGACTCTACTACTATTTGTACTTATTCAAAGGGTTTTGTAATTTTAATTGTTGTAAAACTGAGTCAGTTGCCATACTGGAATATAATAAATAACGTACATTCACACACATCTCCTTAGGGTGCGTAGATTAAATTTTATGAGATTACTACCATGTGACATTTTTCTATGGATCTTTTGATATGCATGCCACTTTTTGGTTTTAGATCAGAATTATATATTTTTTTCAGAATTTATAAAGAAAATACACAAATCAGTGAAACTGGCCATTTACATTGGGGAAAAGGTTTCAAAAGCATCTATCTGATATTATCTTTGAACGGTCCTAATCAACCTAGTGTATGTGGGAAAACATGCACGGTTTTAAAAAAAGAGAAAACTGGGTGGAAGATAATTAGTATAATATGTCCTATGCCAAGTATCCCAGAATTCTCTTCAAGGTAAGAGGCTAGAATGTTTAACTCAACAGCTGCACTTTAACACTAGCAGTAGCACAAGCAGTATGAGTAGTATTAGTTTTGTCATGTGTACAATGTATTAGAGTGGCAAACATCATTTTGGGACTGCAGGCACTTTTTTAAAAGCAAGTAGCAGTTTGCAGCATTTATAAGTTTTCTGCTCAGTGATGACCTGTAAATGAACTCTTGGACTGCCTTACACAGAGTGCTGCTGTAAAACTATGTAAAGAACAATGATGCAAATGACACTGACTGAGACACTGTTTTAATTCCATGTATTTTGAGGCCTTCAATGTGTTAATTGGACCCTTTTCCTACTCCTCTGGTAAAAGCTAAAGTATCAGATGTAAGCCCTCTTATTGCTGATATCATTAATCACTCTCTCCAGAGCAGCTTAGTCCCACTGGCCTTGAAAACCACAAAAGTTAGACCTCATTTAAAAAAATCCTCTTTGGATCCTGAAGTGAAAGACTTCTCTTACACCTCCATCAACTCTTTCCTCTTGCTTGATGAGATCGAGGACTTGATGTCCAAGAACTTCCTCAAGCTGAACAGCACCAAAACTGAAGCTCTTTTAATTGGCACCCCCATCAACTTCGTTCCTCTTTAAATTGTATTTCCTTTTCTGACTGTATCATTACTCTTTCCCCTTCTGTTACAAATCTGAGTGTGAAATTAGACTCCCATCTGTCATTTGATAAACACATGTCCATCACCTTTGTAAAATTGCATTCTTTCATCTCCGAAACATAGCCAAACTCCATCCCTAACTCTCCCTCTGTGATGCTGAAAAGCTGGTTCATGCCTTTGTTTCATCCAGTTTCGATTACTGTAATGCACTCCTCATGGGGATCCCCAGCAAGAGCCATCAAAAGCTCCAACAAATTCAAAATAGTGCTGCAAGAATCTTGATGAGGGTGTGGAAATATGAACACATTTCACCAATCCTTCAGTCACTTCATTGGCTCCCTATCCACCTCCATATCGAATACAAACTCGATTTGTTTACTCACCAGTGTATCCATGGAAATGCTCCACAATATCTGAAGGAACTCCTTATACTACAATCCACTGCAAGAAACCTCTGTTTTGCACATACCTATCGCTTTCAACACCCGGATGACCAAACTTCATACAATGGGTACCTGAGCCTTTGTAGCCACTGCTCCACGGCTCTGGAATGCCTTACCAGAGAGCATTAAGAACACAGCAGATTGTGGGCTGTTTTAAACAGCTAAAGACTTTTCTATTTAGGAAAGCTTACTAACAAGAATGCTATAATTATTGTTGTTTTATCTCTGGTTTTATCTTGCCTTTGTTTAAACTTTTTATGTAGCACTTTGAGATTTACTGCTAATGTAAAGTGCCCTATAAATAAAATACATTATTATTATTTTGTATATTTTCCTTTTTAGGTTAACAATGTCTACTCACACTTTTCTTTTATTGTTATCTAAATATATAACTCATATTATAATCTTAGATTAAAAAGACCAGACAGCGTAGTACAATCTTTTTCTCAACTGAACTGCAGACAGCAAAGTAACTAGAGGAGAAGAGAGAGAGAGACAGAGAGAGAGACAGAGAGAGAGGTTAGGAACATGCACTGATACAGCGCATTGCCGCACCCACCACATGACAAACCAACTCAGGACCCCCAGATTAGGACCCAAGTGCAGCCATGCAACAGGTGACACCTCAAGAAAGGAAAAAAAAAAAAAAGTTAACGCACCCTGGATACCCCAAAGTGTTTTTCATATACTTTTCTGATCAAACCTTTCAGTCAGGGTTGTCCATCACCAGATAGCTATACAATTATTTTTGTGCAACATTATGAAATCTGGAAGCCCATGTGGCTTTTGACATAAAGAACAACCCATCTGAGGGAATTAAATTCACAGACAGACAGGGACATGAGACAGAGAGAGAGAGAGAGAGTCAGTCTCCATACACCTAGACTTTGAAGATGTAATGAATCAGTCCTTAATGCTCATTCTAAAAGCCACCCAATAGCACATCTACTCTCAAACAGATGTTACCTTTATCTTTGCAGAAAGTTATTGTTTAAGCTTACTGACTTTAATGCAAGGGTGCATTATGTCTTTACACCCATACTTTACTGTTATTTAAATTTTTTTGTATTTAGTTAATTTGTTATTATTCTACAAACCGGATTTCAAAAAAGTTGGGACACTATACAAATCGTGAATAAAAACTGAATGCAATGATGTGGAGGTGCCAACTTCTAATATTTTATTCAGAATAGAACATAAATTACGGAACAAAAGTTTAAACTGAGAAAATGTATCATTTTAAGGGAAAAATATGTTGATTCAGAATTTCATGGTGTCAACAAATCCCAAAAAAGTTGGGACAAGGCCATTTTCACCACTGTGTGGCATCTTCCCTTCTTCTTACAACACTCAACAGACGTCTGGGGACAGAGGAGACCAGTTTCTCAAGTTTAGAAATAGGAATGCTCTCCCATTCTTGTCTAATACAGGCCTCTAACTGTTCAATCGTCTTGGGCCTTCTTTGTCGCACCTTCCTCTTTATGATGCGCCAAATGTTCTCTATAGGTGAAAGATCTGGACTGCAGACTGGCCATTTCAGTACCGGATCCTTCTCCCATGCAGCCATGATGTTGTGATTGATGCAGAATGTGGTCTGGCATTATCTTGTTGAAAAATGCAGGGTCTTCCCTGAAAGAGATGATGTCTGGATGGGAGCATATGTTGTTCTAGAACCTGAATATATTTTTCTGCATTGATGGTGCCTTTCCAGACATGCAAGCTGCCCATGCCACACGCACTCATGCAACCCATACCATCAGAGATGCAGGCTTCTGAACTGAGCGTTGATAACAACTTGGGTTGTCCTTGTCCTCTTTGGTCCGGATGACATGGCATCCCAGATTTCCAAAAAGAACTTCGAATCGTGACTCGTCTGACCACAGAACAGTCTTCCATTTTGCCACACTCCATTTTAAATGATCCCTGGCCCAGTGACAACGCCTGAGCTTGTGGATCTTGCTTAGAAATGGCTTCTTCTTTGCACTGTAGAGTTTCAGCTGGCAACGGCGGATGGCACGGTGGATTGTGTTCACTGACAATGGTTTCTGGAAGTATTCCTGAGCCCATTCTGTGATTTCCTTTACAGTAGCATTCCTGTTTGTGGTGCAGTGTCGTTTAAGGGCCCGAGATCACGGGCATCCAGTATGGTTTTACGCCTTGACCCTTACGCGACAGAGATTGTTCCAGATTCTCTGAATCTTCGGATGATGTTATGCACAGTTGATGATGATAGATGCAAAGTCTTTGCAATTTTTCGCTGGGTAACACCTTTCTGATATTGCTCCACTATCTTTCTAGCAACATTGTGGGAATTGGTGATCCTCTACTGAGAGACACTGCCACTCTGAGAAGCTCTTTTTATACCCAATCATGTTGCCAATTGACCTAATTAGTGTTTATTGGTCTTCCAGCTCTTCGTTATGCTCAAATTTACTTTTTCCATCCTCTTATTGCTACTTGTCCCAACTTTTTTGGGATTTGTTGACACCGTGAAATTTTGAATCAACATATTTTTCCTTTAAAATGATACATTTACTCAGATTAAAAGTTTGATCTGTCATCTACGTTCTATTACAAATAAAATATTGACATTTGCCATCTCCACATCATTGCATTCAGTTTTATTCACAATTTGTTTAGTGTCCCAACTTTTTTGGAATCCGGCTTGTATTTTGATAAACTAGCCAACCCGTAACGTACCATACCCCACATAATCAGGCCGGTTTTTTAATGATTTTTAAGCACAGGGAGAACATTAACATTTGAAAAATCGGTAATGTAATAAGTCAGCAAGAAAAGCAACATTGTAACAATGTACGGAACAAACCAACACACAATCGTCCGTGACTGAAAACTGGCGGACCGCCATCGCGCCTTCTCCTCCCAGACGGAGGGATGGGGGTGGACGGCGCAGAGGGTGGAAAGGGAGGAGAGGAGAAGGACGTCCATTCCGCTCCCTCCATCATGCTAGTCTGCTGATTTCTCATTGAGTATGCAGTGCCTACCTCCAACTCGTCACTTGAGTCATTGTCGTCTTTGCACAGTCCAGATGCACCTGTGACTCACGTAGACCTTTCATTGCTCTGTGCGGTTTTGGCTGCTTTTCTATATCTAATCCACCAAGACAACCGACCACGGTAGTAGTGAGGTGGGAGGGGGGGTGTACAAAGGGTAGGGACGTAAGCAGTGGGAGCGTATGAGTCACACTTAGTGGGAATTCCACGGTTTGCAGCCCAAATGGGGTTCAACGGCTTACCCACGCCTCTCTGCGCCGGGTAGACACACGCTCAATCTCATGCATAATTATGTATTGAATGCTAAACACTTCTGGAAAGACACGGTTGTGTAAAACGGGTTGGTGTGAGAACACCGATCACTTTTGTCCCTCCTCTGATTCTCTTGTTCCATCTTCCAAAGGATTGTTGAAATAAGGAGTGTTGGTGGGCATTGAAATGTCTTCCGTGTTCCTGCAGGAGCATCTATGAAGACGCATGTTTGTCGTGGATGCGAATTGCTGTATGTAGCATGTAAAACAGTTTGCCATGGTGCACGTGGTCGTGCGTCGTAACCGAAAATTCGGTTTTTAAAGACTGCTTACTTCATTGTGTTTTAAGCACAGTTGGAAAGGATTATTTTAAGGATCCCATGGGATACCCCTCGCAAACCATTTTACACGCTGCATATAGCGATTCACCTCCGCGAGAAACATGCCTCTATGAACAGTCAACGTGGCTTGGAGGTGCATGTGGCCTCTGCGACAGATGAATATAAATGACGCCGTTTTTTCTGTGTTGTCGCGTCTGAGTTGGTGGGCGTGGCTCTGCAAGTTGTTGTCTTATCCAATGGTCTTGGAGTTGGTGTGCGTGGCTCCTTCCTGCGTGCGCCATAGGTGTCTCACTTGTCGGCGGCTTAGTGAATCCACACCCTTTCTAGTGTGCTTTCCATGGGTGTCTTGCCTTAGTGAATTATACAGTATATATAGATACTGCTTTGCTTTTGCATCTGTACATCTTGAGTGATTGAAGTAATAAAGTAGGGAATTCAAATCTGGGCATATGATATTAGGAGACTGCAACTTTCTTTGTCACAGAGTTAGCAGACCAAGGTGTAATGCCTCAACAGAGGACAGCACAGTGAGAGTAATGCATAATTGGTTGGCAAATTACATTAGCCAAGGTGTATCAGTTTACATGTGTCTAGGCTATTGTTTTGGATCATGGTGTGCCAGCCATTAGGGACACTGTGAAGGTGTATTAGCCTTTGTTTGTCTAGAACAGGGGTGGGTAATGTCAGTCCTGGAGAGCCACAGTGGCTACAGGTTTTCATTCCAACACAACTGCTTAATTAGAAACCAATGCTTACCAGTCTCACACCTTATTTAATTTTATGGCTTGTTAGTCTGTAATGTAAGGTTCTTATATCATAGATTTTTTACTCCAAATGATTTGAAGCCTAAAATAGATCATTTTCAGTCTTTCACATCTTCTATTAAATGTTTTATAAAATCAAACAGTGCATGACGAATACACACAGATGTAAATGAAAACAAACTGGATGGAGAACTGTTGGCTGCCTTGTCATTTACATTTTATTGCTAATAAGGAGCCATTAAAACAATGAATGCAGCTGTTTAAGATTGAAATAAGCAATCGAGGATGGGGAACCTTAACAAGCGAGACCATTAAAATGAAGCATCTTAAACAGTAAGTGTTTCATCAGCAATAATTGTTTTCTCATTAAGAAACTGGGTGGGAACGAAAACCTGCAGCCACTGCGGCTCTCCAGGACCGACACTGCCAACCCTTGGTCTAGGATATTGTCTGACCAGGGTAGCCTTTAGGTCTAGTTTATATCTTGTTCAGTACTGTAGCTACTGAGTCCTTAAACGGAGTACTGATAAGTAGGGGTGTAAAAAAATATCCATACACTTTAGTTATTGCAATATTATGTTTTTTGATAGTGTATCGATTCTCAAAAACATAGTATATATTTTTAATTACTAGTTTACATTCAAAGATTCAAGGCACACAGTTCATTTTGCGTTTAAATCCCCGATCTTAATATAGCAGCTAATGTAACAACATAAATTGAGGAAAAAGCATAAGGGTTGACGTATGTAGGCTTTCAATACTCAGGCAAGCGGATCTGGCAGACAACGTGGATTGTGCAGTGACAAACTGAGCTGACCAGTAACATGACAACTGATGGCTGACAACCGAAGTGTGGGCTTATTTTTGCTTTCACAATAAAGAAGGCACTAGGGAGATTGATAAGTGCCATACCATCTGCAAATTTGGGGAACACAATGAATCTGAAAGCACACTTAGCAAGACACCATTCTGATGTACAGATAAAGGAGCAGCAAACAGCAAGCGTTAAAAAAGTGGGTCCCTCTCAACTCACTATGGAACAAGTTCACACATCAAAGTTAGCAAACAGCCCTCAACTCATGTAAACAAAATAACTCAGTCAATACTCTATTGACAAAAATATGCGCCCTCTGAGTGCTGTAGAGAATGAAACCTTCCGAAATATGGTGAATACAATCGAGCCTCGTTACACAATACACTCCCGACAACACATCACTGACATCGTTGTGCCCAAGTTGCACGAGGATGTAATAATGAAGGTACTGGAATCTCTCAGCCCCACCACAGGAGACATCGTTACTGCAGAGAAGTGTTCTGAAAGGTGGGCATGTTGACCAGCTCATCTTCCTCCACAAAAATCTTGACATTAAAAATTAAGTACTGACATACATACATACTGTAATAACATGTGCAATCCAAGTTTAAGATCTAAAATGTTCACTATCAACATATGCATATTTTCTTACATTTGTTTAATATTTTCTTTAGGAATCCTGCAAGCACTTTTAATTTTCACTCTTATACGCAGATGTAGTTACTTTTTTAAGATTTCAGAAAACATACTATAATGATGTTGGATGTTACAGGGACAATGCATTTTCTTTTATTATCACTTGAGATTGAAAAATTAAAAAATGGCCTACATACAATAGAATGTGAACCTTTAAAGCAGAACTTAATGTATATACTGTCTCAATTTATATGTAATACTGTTTGATTTTTTTTAATTTACTTAATTTGTTTACCTAAAGAATCCTGCAAGCACTTATTTTTACTGATATACTGTAAACAAATGTTAACACCTTTGTTCATATTACAGTGGTATGATGTTATGCATTTTCTTATAAGCTATTTGAAACACAGTGCAGCATACTGTGAACCATTAAAGCAGGATCAAAAGTACAGTGATTTTTTAATGATATAGGAACATGTTAATTCCTTTCCTCAGAATGCACAAAAGGTATTGCTATGAGACTGTGATAAATGCAGTTGCAGATCCCACTGTTCTGATTGCATAAAAAATTATTATTTTTTTTAACTCAGATTTTATGCATATAGTGGTGTGTTCTTCATACTATGATAGTTTTCCTAAAATTAGATTTAATTTTTTTTTTTTAATATATCACCTTGCATACAGTATTGCAATATATCACAATATATTGAATTGTAACCCCTGTATTATGATACGTATCGTATTGCAAAGTTCTTGCCTATACACAGCCCTACTGATAAGTGATAGGCTATGCAGGAATCACTCATAATCAGTGCTCAAGTAGATGGGGGTCTGTACTTGTGTGTGTGTCTTTCTCTGTGTGTTAAACTTAAGGTGCAATAGTAGGCTAACCTATATTAAACTTAGTAAATTCCATTAACCCCACAGAGCACAGTGAAATTTTCCCTTGCGTGTCTAAGCAGCCCTGTACAAACTAATAACAACGAAAATTTAAGGACTATGAACTGCAGTTATTCCTGGCTGTTTCTGGTATAGATTAACTGAATATGAAAACAGCTGCCTCACTTGTAAGGTTATCAATTTATTAATAAGTGCAATGCCTGGTTATACCCCAGTGTTTAATATTCATATTCAATTTATGCTGTGTTTATAAAAATAGTAACACACATTTAGTTTAAAAGATGAGGAATTACTATCATGAAGGCCATATTTAATGGAAAACTGTATGGTGAAACAAAATAAATCTTTCTGGATTTAAAATTTTCATTATCCCCGTAGTGGACTGGAATCTAGTCTAAGTTTGCTTTCTGCCTTGCATCCAAAGCAGTTGAGATATTATCAGGTCTCCAAGAACATTAATTGGACAGTAAAAGTTTGAAAATGGATGAATTTATGGATAGAAGTTCAGTGATTCTAAAATCTTGTGTAATGACTTATTAGGAATTAACACTGTAAATTGTATATTTCAAAGAGAAAATACGCAATTACTATTGGAAGTTAAAGAGGCCTCCAGCTTATGACATATTCCTATTCTGACTTGCACAATGAAGAGAAGGTGGCGATATCTGAAATGATGTCTTCGTAGTACTAATGCTCAATGCTCAGTCTCATCACACTGCATTATAGGGTTCAAAAGAAAATGGGAATGTGGCCTACCTGTTGACAAGCAGCAGCTGCAAGGTTGCCTCCAGCACTGTCTCCAGAAATAGCCACCCTGTCAGGATCCACAGAATACCTGGCCAAAACGTCTGGATGTAGAAAGTATTTGGTGGCAACGTATACATCATTGTACTGTTCAGGGAAATGAACATCTGGGGCCAGTCGGTATCTGGATAAGTAAAAAAAACATGGTGAAAATATAGCTAGGAGTATGATATTTATTTAGCTGTTCCAAAAAGTATTGGTGATTTGTTCTTCTGAAATTGAGCCCCGACCTTTTTTAGGAACAGTTTCCGCAGTACCAAGACATTAAAAAACTACAGGTGTTTTCAAACTAAGGGCAGCAATTCTGCTCTTAGGAGTCCGCAGTAGCCCTGGTGAGGTTGATGTTCGTTATAAATAAAAAAATCTAAATAAATAAATGAGGCAATTTGTGCTTAAAATTATCTCACATACAGTGCCCTCCATAATGTTTGGGACAAAAACACACTTTTCCTTGATTTACCCCACTGTTCCACAGTTTAAAATTAAAAATCAAACAATTCAGATACAATTAAAGTGCATACTGCAGACTTTAATTTAAGGCTATTATTTGCAAACATTTCTGTCACACTATGTAGAACTTACAATACTTTTTCTACATGGTCCCTCATTTTATAATGTTTGGGACATAACAATGGTAGGTATATTAAAGCAGTCATACTGGATTTAGTACTTTGTTGCATATCCTTTGCATTCAATAACTGGTTGGTTTGTGATTCACAGAAGTCACCAAGTGTATCAAAAGTATCTTCTCTGGTAATGCTCTGCCAAGCCTCTAATGCAGCCAGTTTCCAATTCTTACTCGTTTCGGGGTTTGTCCCTTCAAATTTTCTCTTCAGCATATGAAAGGAATGCTCAATTACTTTTAAATCGGGTGACTGGCTTGGCCATTCAAGAATTTTCCATTTTTTAGCTCAGAAAAACTCCTGTGTTACCTTAACAGTATATTTGATATCATTATCTTGTTTTAAGAGGTAGCATCATCTAATGAGTTTGGAGGCTTTTACTTGCACTTCAGCATTTTTCTATACACCTCTGAATCCATTATGCAGCTGCCGTCAGCAGTTACATCATCAATGAAGATAAGTGTGGCAGTACCTAAGGTAGCCATACATGCCCAAACCAGAACTCCTCCAACTCCATGTTTAACAGATGAGGTGGTATGTTTTGGATCTTGGGTAGTTCCTTTTTGTCTCTACACTTTGCTCTTGTTACCACTCTGATGCAGGTAAATCTTTGTCTTGTCTGTCCACAAGACCTTTTTCCAGAATTCTGCAATATCTTTTTTGCAAACTAATCTGGCCATCCTGTTTTTGTGGCAATGTAGTGGTTTGTATCTTGCAATGAGGCCTCTGTAATTCTGTTCATTATGACTTTTGTGGATAGTAGTCTCTGACACATACACATTTGCCTCCTTAAGGCAAACAGGGGCATTTTCTTTATCAGAGTGAGGATTCTTCTGTCATCAGCAGTGAAGATCATCCTTGGCCTACCAGTCCCTTTGTTATTACTGAGCTCACCAGTGTGTTCTTTCTTGTAATATATTATATTATTGTTATATTCTTGTTTGTCAGCCTCTTAATGACTTCTTTGACTTTCATTCTAACAGCTCTTGTCCTCATGCTGAACAAAGGCAACAGATCAGATCAGGTCAGGTTCGGGAGCATGCACTGGCACAGCACAATGCCACACTCACCAGATGACAAAACAGCCAGGCAGACACGCGGTGCGGTCCAGTCCAACCCCCCAGAAAGGACCATCTATCTGCCTCAACCAGGTGTTATGCGGGCATATTCTTGACCTGGTCCAGCTGCTCGTGTCCTCAAAAATGAGGAACCTGCAAGCCAAATCACCCTTGGGGAAATTGAACCACATGGCTGTAGGGTCGTAACTGACGCACCCTCACACTGCAGGTAATGTGCCTCATTCTGGACTCCATAAGCAACCACTTGTTCGACACGAAGTCAAACCCAACGATTCTTCGAAGAGTTATGGTGCTGGTGGAGGTGGCAGATTATCAGCGATATGGATGTTATTATCTTTGTAAGGCAACACTCTGGCCCAAAATTTGTATATATATATATATATATATATATATATATATATATATATATATATATATATATATATATATATATATATATATATATGAGTGGAACATCAGAGACATGAGTTTAATTCATTCCAGCACTGAGCTCTTGATAGCGAATTTCTCATATCTAGAACAAACTTCCCCATTGAAAATAATTCAAAACAGAATCCGTTCCACCCCAAAAATATCAACATAAAATCAATTTTCCTAACAAATAACACTGATAAGTAAAATATACAAGTGGATCATCCTTCCCTTTCAAGATAAGGACAACAAGTCCTGTTTTCCAGTCAGTCGGGATGACACCCATCTCCCAAATGGAAGCAAAGTCTGCTTGCAATTCCTGGAGGACAGCCTTACCACCAGTCTGAAGAAGTTCACTCAGGATACCACAGATCCTTGCATCCTTCCCTGGCCTCATCTGGTTCACTAAACATGCAATCTCAGTGAGATTGGGTGGTTCACAGCTAATTGGAGGATCAGCCTAAAGAACCATTGACCTACTGTGGCAATTGCAGACTTTAAAGGGTAGAAGCAAGCCTGAGTGTCTTATTCCTGCACTAAGGAAGCAATGAAATATACCTAAGTAATCTCAAACACCTTTGACACCAATTGTCCCAAAAATTATGGTACCCAGAAGTGTGGTCGTTTCTACATGGTGTGACTGAATTGTATGCAAATAGAAATAAATTAAAGCATGAAATCTGCTCTTTAATCATATCTGGAATAATTGATTTTTTAATTTTAAACTGTGGAACAGAGGGGCAAATCAAGAATAAAATGTGTCTTTGCCTCAAAAATTATGAAGGGCAGCTATAGTTTTTAAATATGTATTAAAAGCAGCAAGCACCCTTTTTATAGAAGCTCTGTGTTCTTACGATCTTTTTTCTTCTGTACTTGTTTTACTTTCAATATTTAATTACTTATTAATTTATTTATTTATTGAGCTTCTGCAAAAAAGAAAGCCAAATAGAAAAACTAAGCCTTACTTAGTTGTTCTTTGGACCTGAAGTATTGTGTAACTTATGAATTCAGATCAAAATAAGTATTCACATGTATCTGCATAATTTTTGTAAACTAAAAAGTATGGGAATTTAGGCTTCCTGTTTTTATACCATATCAAACAACATCTTTGTTATTACATTAAAAATAATTCATTAAAAAAGCATTGGTCTTGCTAAGAAAAATTAAATGACACACATGCACAGAAAAACTATCAGTAATCACTTGTTAAAAACCCAAAATATAATATCAGGGACAGGGGACTGAAGAAACATCACCTGTAGTTGTTTGTGCCTAGTAAGAGTTCAGTGCTTTGTAGTATTGTGTTGTATTGTAGTATTTTTAAAATATTCTATTCCTGGAGGGGTTATGCTAAGAAAAAGGGTTAAGAACCCCAGGCCTAGATATATTGTACAACATTTTATCACAAGTGTATAAATAGCCTGGTGTAGTTAAGCATTTACTTTGATTATTACATCTACTATTATACAATGTCATGCAGTGTGACTACTATTAGCAATAACCTGGAATCCAAGATTATGATCTGCTGTGCAGCACTGGGTTTACATTAGTGCTAGGGGTCCTGTATAGATGGTTATGGATGTTCTTTTGTGTTTATAAACACACACACACACACATATATATATATATATATACACATACAGATATGGATATATATATTCAGTGTCACTACTGGTAGCATGAGGGTGATACCTGGACCCTACAGAGGTTGCACAGGTAGTCCAACTTCTCCAGGATGGCACATCAATACGTGTCATTGCCAGAGGGTTTGCTGTGTCTCCTGCACAGTCTCAAGGGCATGGAGGAGATTCTAGGAGACAAGCAGTTACTCTAGGAGAGCTGGAGAGGGGCCATAGAAGGTCCATAACGCATCAGCAGGACCAGTATCTGCTCCTTTGGGCAAGGGAGGAACAGGATGAGCACTGCCAGAGCCCTACAAAATGACCTCCAGCAGGCCACTGGTGTGAATGTCTCTGACCAAACAACCAGAAAGACTTCATGAGGGTGACCCAAGGGCCCCATGTCCTCTAATGGGCCCCTGAGCTCACTGCCCAGCAGCATGCAGCTCGATTGGCATCTAGCCATAGAATACCAGAATTGGCAGATGCACCACTGGTGCCCTGTGCTTTTTACAGATGAGAGCAGGTTCACCCTAAGCACGTGACAGAAGTGAAAGGGTCTGGAGAAGCCATGGAGAACATTATGCTGCCTGTAACATCATTCAGCATGAGCAGTTTGGTGGTGGGTTAATGATTGTCTGGGGAGGCATATTCATGGAGGGTCACACAGACCGCTACAGGCTTGACAAAGGCACCTTGGCTGCCATTAGGTATCAGGATGAAATCATTGGACCCACTGTCAGACCCTATGCTGGTACAGTGGCTCCTGGTGCACGACAATTCCTGGCCTCATGTGATGAGAGTATGCAGGCAGTTCCTGGAGGATGAAGGAATTGATACCATTGACTGGCCACCACACTTTCCCTGACCTAAATCCAATAGAATACCTCTGGGACATTATGTTTTGGGTCCCATCCAATGCCACCAGGTTGCACCTCAGACTGTCCAGGAGCTCAGTGATGCCCTGGTCCAGATCTGGGAGGAGATCCCCACAACACCATCTGTCATCTCATTAGAAGCATGCACCGATGTTTGTCAGGCATGTATACAAGAACATATATCCTTTCGTTCCTAACACATTACCCAGACTATATCAGTATAGATATTCAGGAGGATTTCCTTTTCCCATTGAGATCTGATGTGTTTTCAAAGTGTTCCTTTAATTTTTTTGAGCAGTTTATATATATATATAAATATATATATCTCCTTTGGGGTGCGAGCAGCTGTTGCTGGGGTGCAGAATCCATTGAGGAAGAAAAATTAAAACATTATTTGTACAAAATCTTAATTTATCTATCCATTCCTAAATAATTAAATGGGCAGGCTATTTCGTATCAGTACAATACTCTGCTTGTTAAAACGAATGACTCCTAATCTTACGTGCACTTAGTGCTGCGTGGGTATTATGAACTATCGTATTTGTTCAAGTTCTATTTAAATTTTAAATATAAGTAATTTTTATTTGGTCGACAGAAATATGTTTAGTAGGAATGAAAGTTAAATTTAATCATCATTGCATAAATTTTTCTTCACCATAGAAATTTAAAGACTAAATCCAACTTCCATTCCTACCAAAGATATTTCTGGCGACTAAATAGAACC
Organism: Polypterus senegalus; assembly: GCF_016835505.1. Lineage (NCBI taxonomy): Eukaryota > Metazoa > Chordata > Cladistia > Polypteriformes > Polypteridae > Polypterus > Polypterus senegalus. The sequence goes on from NC_053154.1 coordinate 161,094,846, forward strand.
TACTTATATCCAAATTTGAGCTATTAAGCTGTTGCTTGCCTGCCTGATAAGTCATCCTCGCTTTGCTCTTACTTTTTTACCGTTCATTTAATCATGGCTAGTCGCGGAAAAATTATAACATGGAAGGAGGATTACACCGAGTATGGCTTTACCAAAACAATTATTGATGGCGAATAAAGTTATCTATTATTCATAAAGCTTCAATTGGTGACCTGTTTTTCTGCGTTAACCTCATATTTTTTCATACTTCTTCCCAAACTAAGGGGTTGCAAGGGTAAAATGAATCAGGAAGCGCTTATATATATATATATATATATATATATATATTGAATATATTGAAATAGTTTTACTATCAAATAATGCAAACAGTACGCTGCACGTGTGCTTCCCTAATTCTGGGCTCATCAGGCAGTACACTCACTGCACCCACTCTCACGGATCGAACCTCAGGCGTCAGCTGAAGCCTCTCATGTTGCGCTAGGGTGTGTGGTTCGTTTATATGACAGTATGTAGATCGGGTGTGTATATATATATATATATATATATATATATATATATATATATATATATATATATATATATATATATATATACTTTGAGAATGCAACGTATAGTTTTGTCCAGGAGGAAAGCAATGTTGCGTCAAATCAATGGCAACCTTTTGTAGGGTGTGTCCCTGAGACTTATTAATTGTCATCGCGAAGCAGAGTCTTACTAGAAATTTTAGGCATTTCAATTGAAATGGGAGATCAGGGGGTATAACGGTGATGCTATTAATACATTCATAGTGTGGCGCTCTGCTGTTTTTTTGTGTAGCTGCCTTCACACAGCCTCTCCGCTGCTTTATAAACGAACACCATATAAAGCCATCACCTTGTCAATTGTGTAATGCGTTTTTTTGAACAGGTTTGATGCATGGAAGTGATCACTCGTACTGCGTTCAGTAAGTTCACGTGAGCTGCTCTCTTGTGTGATGTTGCAATGTCCACGGCTTAATTTAATGTTAAGTAAGACCCGGTTCTTAAAAGTTTCTGGCTGCACTCGGTTGTAATATGACGAAGCTGCGCGAGGTCACTTTTGAGAATGCAAGTATAGTTGTCCAGGAGAAAAGCAATCTTGCCTGAAATCAATGGCATTGTTTTGTAGGGTCTGTCCCTGAGAGTTATTACTTGTCATCGCGCAGCAGAGCCTTACTGGAAATTGGAGCATCTGAATTGAAATGGGAGATCAGAGGGTAAAAAGGGGACGCGAGGAATACATTCGAGTGTGGAGAAACTCTAGAGACAGCGTGTGTATTAACTTGTGGATTTTTCTGTGAGTATTTGGTGGCAGTGTGACGAAGTTGCTTCGGAAGACGGCGTTAGCTGTGGAGCTCAACTCAGAGAGAAATGAGGTGAATGGGAGGGGAGATGATGACGTGACTCCCCACCCGCCTTAACTGTCAGTCCCCCACAAACACAGTCTCTCGGAATTTGCATAAGCACAGCCCTTCACCTGCAATTTTAACTTAGTTACAAAGTGATCAAAACTCTCATTTATATCCTGCGTCCTCTCATTAAACTTGTATCCCGCATTACCCGTGTGCATGACAAACGCCAGCGGTAGCCTGCCTATGAACTTAATTTAAACTTTAGGTTTACACCGTGCTTTGTTTCCGAAGTAGCAGCACTCATGAATATGGTTGTAAATGTCAGTCGCTTGCTTCTTATTGTTTCGCTGCCTTCTCAATTATATAATGCATGTTTTCTTCAGCGCTTTTTGGAGCTCTTCCTGGTTTTCTACGTACTGCGTTGATAGTCAGTTCACGCGATTATGTGGCAGGCGTGATGATGTCACACGAAACTCCGCCCCCCCATGGCCATCCAGCTCAACTCCATTACAGTATATGGAGAAAAATAGCTTCCAGTTATGATCATTACGCATAGAATTTCGAAATGAAACCTGCCCAACTTTTGTAAGGAAGCTGTAAGGAATGAGCCTGCCAAATTTCAGCCTTCTACCTACACGGGAACTTGGAGAATTAGTGATGAGTCAGTGAGCGAGTGAGTGAGTCAGTCAGTCAGTGAGGGCTTTGCCTTTTATTAGTATATATATATATATATATAATGCATTATATAATTGAGAAGGCAGCTAAACAATAAGAAGCGAGCGAGTGACATATATAACCATATTCATGAGTTCTGCTACTCGAAACAAAGCACGATGTAAACCTAAACTTTAAATTAAGTTCATAGACAGGCTGCCGCTGGCGTTTGTAATTTAGTGCCTACCCATATAAGGCCGTCCGTCAGCGGCAATCCAATAGCAAACTGCCACGGGTAAATATTCACGGGTGAAGGACTGTGCTTATGCAGAGGAAGATGAGATGGTCAGGGTGGTGTTTGGCACAAACTCAGCGAAACCGAGAGAAAGTTTTAAGTGCCGGGACTTGGTAACATTAGATACAGCCATGGACATAACGACATGGCACCAGCACAGCTGGGAAACTTGATGTATGTACACCGAGCGGCTCACGTGAACTGACGCAGTGCACAGACAAAAAGCAACAGTTCCAAAGAGCGCTGAACAAAAACAAATTACACAATTGAAAAGGCAGCAAAAATATGAAGCGTCTGATACATACAAGCATATTCATAAATGCAGCTACTGTGGAAACAAAGCACACGGTGGAAAACGTCAATGTCCCGCTAAAGGAAGACAGTGAAGAAAAAAAAAAACCGCGTGTATGCAGTGTGTCGGGTCTCAGATAAAGAAGAAGACGAGCTGTTTATTGATGCAGTAAGAAACGAATCGATGAATGAAACCTGTCATCTTTACAGCGATTGACAAACACGGAATGTAACTTGAACACAACACATCCTACAAATACGAACCTGATTGAAAGAAATAATGATAATCAAATCCTTGATGACAGCAACACTCAGTAAAACTCACAAAACAATTACTGTATATTGACAGTCATGTTACATTATTTTTAAAATGTTCCCTTTTCTTTTTCATAGCTTCTTTAACACACTACTTCTCGCTGCGATAGCTGGGTATATATATATATGTATATATATACCCGATCTACATACTCAAATAATGGATACTTTATTAGCCATCAATGATTGTTTTGGTAAAGCCATACTCAGTGTATTCATTAGATGAACGGTAAAAAGTAAGAGCGAGGGAGGATGACTTATTGAGGCATGCAGGCAAAACCACAATAGCACCTGGCTCGATGTCGAAAAAATATATCTTTTCAAGTTCTATTTAGTCCATATGTGTCAAACTCAAGGCCTGCAGGCCACATCCGCCCGCGTGTAATTATATCCAGCCGCGAGATCATTTTATATACTGTATTATTGTTATTAATGGCCGGGGGTATGAAGCGCTGGTAACATAATAATCTACAGATCCCATAATGCAGCGCTTCAGCTGCCTTGCAAAACACTTAACGCGTTAATCAAGTCTAGCTTATGATGCTTCAAGTTATTGAGAAGCTAGCCCATACGATGCCGAAGAAAAGGTGATTCTGAACATAGGGCCTTTAAAACCGATGGGAGGCTGAGTACAGTATATGTTTACTGACATTGCCGGTAAACCTGTGTGTCTCATTTGTGGAGCTAATGTGGCTGTAATTACAGAATTTAATCTAAGGCGGCACTATGAGACAAAACATCAAGATAACCTGAAAGACCTGAATGCAATGCACAAGATACAGAAAGCAGAAAAGTTAAAAGGAATCTAAGCGTTTTACCCGTGCACAATCACAAAGTGATTTCAAGTGAAGTTGCTTTTATGGGAGACACAGATGCACCAGAGCAATTTGCCCCACTTTCCCTGTTGCCAAGTAATGTTGAACCAAGTCGACACAACGGTGTTCCCAAACGCACTTTGCTGATAAACTGGCGCACTGCACTGAGTTTCACGCGCTTTGGTGACTTTGAAGAACAAAAAGTCAGTCTACATGGGCTCGAACCTTGTGCATGTTTGGTAGCACATATCTGTGTGAGAAGCTCTTCTCGGTGATAAAGACTAACAAAACAGCACACAGGAGTGCCTCACTGATGAGCACCTGCAATCCATCCTGAGAATCTCCACAACACAGAACCTCACAGCAAACAGAAACACCTGAGGCCTAGGGTGTCCTGGTGCCAAGTGCACATATGAACACCCTTATGCTTGAACATGGTGTTCGTTATGGACAATCCATGACGAGCACAGAAGTCCAATAACAAAACACGCTCGGGTTCAGATCGGGGGGGCCATTCCTCCCAATCACGCCCTTCCAGGTCTCACTGTCATTGCCCACGTGAGCATTGAAGTCTCCCAGCAAAACGAGGGAATCCCCAGAAGGTATGCCCTCTAGCAACCCTCCAGAGACTCCAAAAGGGTGGATACTCCAAACTGCTGTTCGCGATACGCACAAACAACAGTCAGGACCCTTCCCCACCCGAAGGCGGAGGGAGGCCACCCTCTCGCCCACGGGGTAAACCCCAATGCACAGGCTCCAGTGGGGGCAATAAGTATGCCCACACCTGCTCGGCGCCTCTCACCGGGGGCAACTCCAGAGTGGTAGAGAGTCCAGCCCCTCTCTAGGAGATTGGTTCCAGAGTCCAAGCTGTGCGTCGAGGTGAGTCCGACTATATCTAGCGGAACCTCTCACCTCGCACTAGCTCAGGCTCCTTCCCTTCAGAGAGGTGACATTCCACGCCCCAAGAGCCAGTTTCTGTAGCCGAGGATCAGACCGCCAAGGTCCCGCCGGCCACCACCCAACTCACACTGCACCCAACCTCCTTGGCCCCTCCCATAGGTGGTGAGCCCATGGGGAGGAGGACCCACGTTACCTCTTCGGCTGTGCCCGGCCGAGCCCCATGGGTGCAGGCCCGCCACCAGGCTGCCATCGAGCCCCACCTCCAGGCCTGGCTCCAGAGGGGGCCCGGTGACCAGCGTCGGGCAAGGGAAAACGTCTCCAAAGTTTTTCATCATTGGAGGTTTGTTGAACGCTCTTTGTCTCATCCCTCACCTAGGACCAGTTTGCCTTGGGTGGCCCTACCAGGGGCATAAAGCCCCGGACAACATAGCTCCTAGGATCATTGGGACACGCAAACCCCTCCACCACGATAAGGTGATGGTTAATGGAGGAGATATATATATATATATATATATAGAGCAAAATACCCGCGCTACGCAGCAGAGAATTAGTGTGTTAAAGAAGCAATGAAAAAGAAAAGGAAACATTTTGAAAATAGCGTAACATGATTGTCAATGTAATTGTTTTGTCACTGTTGTGAGTGATGAGTGTTGCTGTCATATATATATATATATATATATATATATATATATATATATATATATATATATATACACATACATACATACATACATACATACATACATACATACACACACATAAACATATATATATACATATCCATACATATACACATATATATATACACACACATATATACATACATATATACACATACATCCACATATATACTGTATACACATATGTATATATGTATATATATATATATATGTGTGTGTGTGTACATACACACACACATATATATAAACATATATACATACATATCTACATATATACATATATACACACACACACACACACACACACACACACAGTGGAACCTCAAGATACGATCACCTCTGTATACGAGAAATTCAAGATAAGAGGAAAGTATGAGCGAAAAATTCGGATCTAAATACGAGTATTGGCTCGCGTAAAGAGCCACGAGCTAGGCTGTGGGTATGTGTGACGCTTTTCCCGATCCACCTCGACATGGGGATTCACCCAAGCTGACGCTGCCAGCCCGTCAGCTCACTCAATGTTCCTTGTTCTCCCGTAGCGTGATGATCTACGCATTTGTGATTTCATTGTTTCACTGTAGCAGTTTGCCGTATAAGCATATCCAAAAATATCGTGGAAATGCAGACAGAGAATAGGAGGCAATTGCCCTCAAGAGGAGAGAGAGAGAGAGAGAGAGAGAGCGAGAGAGAGAGGCACGCCCGAGCGAGCGAAAGAGATAAGGAGAGAGGAGCGCACGACCGAGCGAGATAGATAAGGAAAGAGAGAGAGAGAGAGAGAGACGCGCGCACGAGAGAGAAGAACCATCAGTTCAGTTATGATCAAATGACGCTCAGCAGACAAAGTGTATCCATACTACTTGTATTGCAAGACATCGCTCGTTTTATCAAGTCAAAATTAAAAAATTTAGCTCGTCTTGCAAAACACTCATAAACCAAGTTACTTGCAAACCGAGGTTCCACTTGTATATATTACTTGTCAGTGTTATTTGTTAGGAAAATTGATTTTTATGTTGATATTTTTGGGGGTGCGGAACGGATTAACCAGATTTCCATTATTTTCAATGGGGAAGTTTGTTCTAGATATGAGAAATTCGCTATACGAGCTCAGTGCTGGAATGAATTAAACTCGTATCTCGAGGTTGCACTCATATATATATATATATATATATATATATATATAGTTATACATACAATTTTTGGGCCAGAGTGTTGCCTTACAAAGATAATAACATCCATATCGCTGTATAATCTGCCACCTCCACCAGCACCATAACAATAGGTACTAAAGACCATGTGACAAACAGTTTAAAGGCATTTATCTGCACAGATTGATGGGTTTTAAGACATTTTCTAAAATTTGCAATACTTACTCCACAGACACAATAACAGCATTCATGTCTTCAGCCATTTTTCTGCACAAATGATCATAGGACCTCATCCCTGTGGAATGTGACAGAAAAAATGATTCAAGTCAGGTGCTAAATGTTTTATTACTTCAAAAAGTCCATGGTTATAACTTCAAAAATTAAACAAGGAGGTTTCTCTAGTAAAATGCAGTTTTAAAATGGTTAAATGCCTTCTGATTTCTGTGATTTCACTCACTTATTTTCCTAACTCACTTATTCTAATAAAAGAACAGGGTTTGGGGGCTGGAGCATATCCAAGCAGGGACAGGGTAGGTGCTAACTTTAGACTTTGCACCAGTCCACGTTTGGCTAGATCGGGGGGCGCGAAGTAACAAAAAGGGGGTGAGAAGATGTGAAAAAAAGAAAACAGGAATCGAAATTATGAAAAATACATCTATTGAAACCAAAACAAATTAACTTAAACTACATTCTGATACTAGAAAAATAAATATAGAGTTAGATAAATGTCGATAAAAGTTAAGTAGGTATAATTAAATATGCATCTATGATATATCATTAATTAAAAAAGAACAAATACAAATTGGTATTAGTGGGCTCCTTTCAAAAAACATTAGGGGGGGGGCACGATTAAAACTGTTATGAAAACTCGGGTCGCAAATACTTAAAGGTTGAGAAATGCTGGGCTACATCACACTCAAGTGAAAATCTCCAATTATGATTTGGGTGGACATAGGACTGGGCAATATATAGAATTTTTGGTTCAACTTAAGAAATACCATTATAAAAAAGCTAATATTGCAATGTTCAGCATTTTCTCCAGTATGTTGACGCTGGCCATGTTCCCTGATTGATAAGCGTGAAGCATAAAAGAAGAAATGATCAGTTGAGAAAGAATTTACAGCACACAAGGGTAAGTGTGTTGTTTGGAAATCTGTGTGAATATACTGCTAAATTCTAATAAAGAATGTCACTCACTGTTCACTGGGATTAAAAGTTAAAGTACGGTTTCTCAGAGTAGTTGAAACTATCCACCTAAGAATTTCAAAAGTACCTCAGATTATTCTCTGAAACCATCAATGTAAAGTCCTAATTGTATACCAAAAAGAGAAAGAAGGATTCAAGGAGCTATGAAGAAAACTGAATACAAAAATATGAGTTGTCTGACCAAGAATACAGCATTTACTGTGCTGGTGAATGTTCTAAAAGAACTTACAAACATAAATAGATACTTTGGAATTCTCACAAATGACGTAAATAATAAAACATATGCATAATATACTGTCACAGACGGCTGGGGTTCTTACCCGGCCGGGATGTCTAAAAGGACCGGAAGGGGGCAAGAACAGCTTCCGGGCCACAAGGGGGCAACCGTCCTGGAATAGGAAAGGACCACGCGAAAAGATTATAACCCATTGGGACCCGTTGCCACCGCCAGAGGGTGCCTTAAACCTCGTGGGACCTGGAAATAGTTACTTCCGCCACACTCGACAAGATGGCGGAGTAACCTGCCAGGGACGTCAGGAGTGCTTCCGGTGCAAAGGGCAGCACTTCCGCCACACCAGGAAGTGCTGCCGGATGGACGTCATCAGCCACCTGGAGCACATCCGGGCAGGAATAAAAGGGGCCGCCTTCCAGCAATCTGGGAGCTAGAGTCGGGAGAGGGAGCAGGACAAAGCTCCCAGGAGGAGATTGGCGGCTAAGGACTGAGAGAAAGAAAGTTCATTTTGGGTGATTATTGCTGTATGCTTTGTGTCGTGTTAGGAACTGTCTTTATTTATGTCCGACTGGTGGTGTCCGGGCAAGTCTCACAATACATATATACATCTATTACAATCGGTGATTAGCATAGTAATGAAACAAGAGCTTTGACTTTCATTATATAAAAACAATCAAACAGAGAGAAAGAGAGAGAGAATGTTTACTGACTGGCAGACACAGAAGTCAAGGAAGGCAGGCATACAATGGAAATTGTAATATAAGAGGAATATAAAACAAAATGGTTATAAAAATATATCTGAGGAGTTTCTTTGACTTTTGCTCATATTTCATAATATTAATACAACAAAATAGTTTCAGGTTTTGGACTTTGTACAGAAAACATGTCTATATGTCTCGATTCATGCTCAATAATCCAGGTAAGGAAATTCTAGAAAGTTAGTTTTTTTTCCATGTCCAGATGAACAGAATCAACTTTCTTTAATGTCTGTATGGTGCTGATCTTCAATCTGTATTGTGTTTTGAGAATATATCAACATATATTGAATATCACAATTTGTGTCAAAATAATTGCAAAATCAATTTTACTCCATATCGCCCAGACCCAGGTAGATACAGCAAAATCATAAATAGATGAAGAGAATGTGCACACTCCACATAAACAGCAACTTGTCCAAGACTGGAATCGAGGACTCTGGAACTATAATGATGGCAGCACAAATTTCAGGGCCACCATACCATCCCAGATTCTAAGCTATTGCTTTTTTGGTTAAAAAGTAAATGAGACTATGTGCACAAGTGTGCCTGTGATGGGACTGGGACTGGTCCCCAATTCAGGATTGCTTCCAGCCTTGTTTGTTTATTGAAATAAGGTTTACCATTTTATTCAAGATACAAATTTATAACAAGTGACAAACAAAACTTCCAAAGCAGCAGTGATACATTTGGTGTTATTTTTTTTTTTTGAAAATACAAAAAGTAAAAAAAAACAAAAAAAAAAAACAACAAATGTAACAAAAACTTTAAGAGTAACTGATGAGTCTTTCCAACAAGTAACATAACTTAAATGTTGATGAAGACAGTCAGAGCTGTATTTCCATAGACACATACTTGCACTGCCCAATGCCCATCCTCCACCGTGTATGTAAATGACACTGCGCTTCAGATCCTCGCTTGGAAGCTTGGTGGTTTCAAACACCCGCACCAGAACTTTGTCAAACATCACATCTGAAACTCGAACACTTTCACTGGACAATGGAGCCAAGATTTCAAATGACATCACTGCAAAATTCAGCACCGTTATATAATGGCTTAGTCCCAGGTGATGGGCAAGGTGACCCTGAATATTCAAAAGAAAACAAAAACACCTGTTGAAATGCAAATCCACCACAAATTTAATATTCTGCATAGGTGAAGGAGTCACTATGCATAAAAAAAAAAAAAAAACACATTGAGGTACTATACACAGAAGGTTTTTCAGAAGGGAACACTGTACAGTTCAATCACAATGCACTGATTTTTTTATGACCTACTGCAGAAAGCTGAAATAATTTTTATTGTATATTAACATCCCTTGAGTAAATTTAGTAAAACAGAGTTAGTACATCTGAGCTAAAGATATGACAAACAAATGGCTAAGATAATCGGTGCAGATGTTATACTTCAACATGTCACTGGATTAAGGAATTCCCCATGTTTTAAGTGAAGCAAATCACATCTGCTGACACAAACCATTAACATTAATCAGTCATTATATTTTGTAAGTGGTTACATTAAAGGTTTCAATAAAGCTCAAATCTGAGGTCAGATATAGTCTGGCTTGGTAACAACAGAACCACTACTGCCAGGCATTCTCAGATCTCTGGATATCATTTTATATCCTTTGCCTGATTTATACAATTCAACAATGTTTTCTCTCATGCCCTTTGACATTTCTTTTGCTCTCCCCATGTCTCAGTATCCAGGAAAGTCAGTGCAGCTCTGCATGAATTTAAATTGACTATTTATACACAGACACTGATTATAATCAAAGAGGTTACAAGCATGGAAACTCTCCTTTAATTACCCATAATTTGAACCTGTGTGTGCCATTGTGTGAATATTTTCAGCCCCAACTTTCAAGGGTATGTTAAGTTTTGGTCAGGCCCATTTGGGTGATTTCAGTTATTAATATGATTTTAAAAGGACACACACAATTATGTTATCATAAATTGCCTCACCTGAGCATACTCGCTAATTAAATGGAAATCTTTCTGCACAACTACTTATATTTTCCAAACAATGTTCAATATTTCACAAGTTCTGCAAGGATATGTAAACTTATAAGAATAAGTGTACAGTATTAAGAGAAGAGAGGGATGTTGCCATTAAACCTCACTTTCCGCAAGGCAAGAATGCTAACAAATAAAACTTTACAATCACTGGAAGAAAATTACATTCTAAAAGAAAGTAATTAAAAATAAACTCATATACAAAACTAACAGAAACAATTAAAATAAAACAAAAGCTGGGTACAGAACAGTAGCATAATCCTGATGTCAAGATGATACGCTCAATTGCAACCACATATTATAAGCATCTATCCTTACCCTATACAGCATTAATTCATTTATGGTACTTACTGTGGTAATCAGACATTTACAGAGCTCTATACTGGCAATGTATTTACAACCATTAAAAAAATTATGCCTTAAAAGTTTCTTTTAATCCTACCCAACTTTACTAGTCTTCCATTAATATATAGGGTTGAAACTATATTATTTAGTAACAATCAAGACATTGCATATTTTAAGTGCTACACTCTTAAATAATAGGCAAAACTGAGAACAAGGCCTTTTAATTAGAAATTCACATAATGCATAGAAGTCAGCCATCAACAAGATACATTAATTAGTGCAATGTATGGTGTTCACGTAACTAAAAATCATATGTCACACACACCCATACTGTCTAAGATAATCCAAAACATATGTGAAACAACACATTGATTGTTAATTTTGTCAGGCATTTATCTCAATATATGTTCTGGAAATTCTTTACAATTGGATCACACTGGAGAAAACAGATTTGCTGATCTATCAGACAGTTTTGGATTCACACATCCTCTAACAGCATTATTTGCAGAAATAAGGGCCTTAATGCCATGATGGGCTACTTCACATGGAATTCTCTGAGCTATGCAGGGGACAGGTGTTTAGAAAGATATGAAATATAAATCTATAAAATGTAGTATTAATTGTATGCTTGATTGACAGGAGTCTTATTCACTGTAAACTTACTTATAAAATCAATTTAAAATAAAACGTAGATTTTCTTCATTTGCCAAAAAGATCATAAAAAAGGCTAAAAAACAAGCATTATGTCAGCTCACACTTGTATCCATGGCATGTAATTACAGTGTTAACCACAGGCTATTTATCCAGCTATCTGTTCAGAATTTTCAAAATATACCTGCTATTTAAACCAAACATCTAATGTACTGTATAGGGCACACCACCAGTAGACAATTTACAAAGCACACAAGAATACATACATTTGCATAAAGTGTATTAGTTATAAAGATATATGCTTTCATGTGTATAAAGTATACACACTATTACTCTGGAGTAGCAGTCAGAACCTAGCCTTGACTCCAGATGATATACTTTATCACCTGCATCTTTCACACCATAGAAAAAAGGGCGCTGCCTTCAACTTTTATGAAATGGGATTATTCTTGAAATAGGAGCCTGCCATCTTTAGTATCTAGCAAGTGAATCTAGGGTAAAATTCATACTATAATTCAAATTGTGACCATTGCAGCAAACCATGATATATGCAACATTAATATTTATAACTTCAGTGAACTGCATGTTGTTTATCTCATATGAGGTTACAAAAAACTCAACCTCACCAATAAGTAATATTTTTTGATTGGTGGAATGTTATTTCCAATTTGTGTTCATTCTGTTGTGACATTTTAAATTTAGGGCAGTACAGTGGCACAGTGGTAGCGCTGCTGCCTCGCAGTTAGGAGACCTGGGTTTGCTTCCCGGTCCTCCCTGCATGGACTTTGCATGTTCTCCCCGTGTCTGCATGGGTTTCCTCCGGGTACTCTCGTTTCCTCCCACAATCCAAAGACATGCAGGTTAGGTGCATTGGCGATTCTAAATTGTCCCTAGTGTGTGCTTGGTGTGTGTGCGCGTACCCTGGATGGACGGATTTTAAATTTACTGTAGGACTACAACAAGACAGAAACTTGCAGAAGCAAGAAGGAAAGCCATCAGTGACTCAATAAACATGTGGTATTCTTTACAAAAGGAGTCTGCTTTGAAAACTGGCAATGTAAAAACAGGAAAAAAATCTGACACCACAGCAGGATTCAAACCAATGCAATTTGCAAGTGAAATAAGTGTGAAAAAAGGCAGAACGTGAAGGTCAACTTCAACTTTAAAGCACTTGCAAAAAAAAAAACAAACAAAAAAAAAAACAGTGAGAATGCAGACTGACCTGAAGATGCAAGTACACTTTGTCTGACACAACAGCAAAGACTTGCATTAAATCAGCAGGGCCATTTGCAATTAAATTTTAGTTTATGTTGAATGTGCTCAAAGACAAGGGAAGACAGAAACAAAAAAATCTAACTGTAAGGCAAAGCATTAAGCCAGTTTGTAATTTTAGGAAAAAGACATGGTTTGCTTAAACAGAAACCAATTGAGTATTCTGCTTAAAGGTATTCAGTAAATGTTGGCAAAATTTCTACAAATCACTAATACAGTGGTTTCCAGTCCCACTCCTGATGGACCCCCATGTGGCTGCTGGTTTCTGCTCTAAACAGCATCCTGTTCGGGAAAACATTTTATTTCGAAATGATCTTAAAGTTTATTCTGCATTTAGAACACAGCAGTGTGGTTATATTTATATTAGTCAGAAATTTTGACATATTCATTTTTTTGCCATTGCTCATTTTAATGAGTGTATGATTAATGATGACACAGGAAAAGTAATTTAAGATGTGACAAGAGTTCAGGACACAAAGCTATGCAACTTTTAGGACATCTGTTTGTGTATCTGCTTATAAATAAAGGATGGATTTTTGAATGACAGTACAGTAGGTTTCATTTCAAAATCAACATTTTCAGGTTTTGAAGTTAAAATTTTAACACTTGAGAAAATGTGGATGAATGAAAAAACAGCATTGTGGCCTTTTTTAGTCAGTTAATAAGACACATTTGGCACAGACAGAAGTTATGCAGCAATATCTAGAATAAAATGTCTTCTAACAAGTTTGCACTCTAATAACCTGTTCTCAATTACATCATATTTTAACCCACATCATAGTTTCTTTCAACACTGTTTCTGTGGTCATAAGTCACAAGTATGAACTTCTCTATTTTTCTTAAGGTGCAACTAAAGAAGATCAGATAAGTATTTTATATGTGGAACATTTGCAATTTGCTGATTAATACCTGACAATCTCAAAGGACATAACTTGTTTGCTATACCCAAATTCCAATTTCAGCCAAACTAGATACGTGTTTGTGAAAAAATTAGAATATGTCATATCTTTTGAAAAAAAATATTCAATACATATCCTGTAAAACCTCTTCTTTTCAAATTTACACAACAGCATGTTGTATAGAGAGTGGTGAGCTAAAGTCAAAATAGTGGTATGAATTATATTTTTGTATGAAATCTTTTTTTCATAAAATATTTTTGGCAGCCTTTAATATGCCACAAAATGTTTCATTTACTTACTTTTTAATGAAAACAGGAGCAAAATGCCAGTGTATGATGGGGAGGAATGACATTGGAGGCTTGAGGATTATGACACCATAATTAGTTGTTAATGAGGTTCTTTCATTCTCTTTTTATTGTGCAAACAATTACCAAAATGAGAAATTTACATAAAAAGCCAGTATGATTGCTTTACCTAAGATGCCTTTCAAGACTGTTTGTGGCCATTTCAGTACCTCAAGAAAAACATTAGTCCAGAGAATTAAGGGAGTACTCCTGTATCATTTACAGAGACAGGATACACCCGCAGGGACAGAGATTGAAAAGCCTTCATAATGAAAAGTAGCACAGACTGGTCAGTTATGATTAAGCATACACAAAAGATGATGGGACACTCTGCCAATGGAAAGCAAGTTATCTTTAACAATAGCATGATCAACAGAAGCAACAAGTGGAAATGCCAAACAGCATTACTAACACTACAAAAAAAAAAAAACCTTATAATACCTTCTAAAAACCTTATAATACCTTCTCATCATTATTGTAGCTGAAAGAGAACTATCAAAAAAATAAGCAAAATAGTTTGAGAAGAGCACTAGACAGATAAAATAATTTATAAAGAAACAACTGAATATATTTTTGCATAGATGTTAATCATATTCCACTGACTATGCAATTATAATAATCAAATTGAAGGTTATATAATAAACAGTATGGTACATTTAAAAAGATAAAAGGAATTAATCACCGGGAACACACAATATTATGCATAAGCCTTTAAACATATCTCTTTAAAACAAGACCATTCCTGCTGAAGTTGAATGCTAGTATATGCCCTATTGCATACAAAAGGAAAAGACTATGTCAGACTTGGAAGCTACAGGCCAGTTAACTTGACTTGGATAAGATACAAATAAACGGAGGGAACTCTGCAAGATAAATTACAGAAGCAGCTGTCTGGTACAAGTGTTTATAAAAGGGAGAGAGGCTCCTTTGATAATATTCTGGAATCGTTAGAGAAAGGTCAAAATCATTTAATAGACTTTCAGAAGATTCTTCATGCTTTACAAAGTTTTTTGTAAGAATAATAATCAATTAACAATGAGGGGAAGGAATTGTGGAGTGTGGTGTAAGGCTGGGTGATACGGAAAAAAAATATTGACTGATAAGAAAAAAATTATTGTGATATTGATATTTCTGTCAAGCTTAAAAAAGTTCCTTTCTACTCTTAAGTGAGATAAAAAGATATCATTACGTTAATTTTGGTTTAAATATTATTTATTTCCTGTCAGAAGTTGAACATGACAAATGTACTGTAGAGCATTATACAACTGTATTTCAAATAAATAAAATAGGTATACATAATAAACTAAAATCTTAATTCTGACCAGTCAAAAGCTTCAAGTGTTGTAAGGAAAACAAAAACAAAACAGGTAATAGAAAATAAAAAAGTGAATTCTGACCAGTCAAAAGCTTTCAAGTTTGTCAGGGGAATAAACTAAATTTGTTGGTCATCTCCAAATAAATAAAATAAAATCTTAATTCTAAAATCTTAAATCTAAAATCTTTAACCTTTCAAGTTCTACAGGAGAACACAAAGTCTCACTTAGGAGACCTGGGTTCGCTACCCAGGTCCTCCCTGTGTGGAGTTTGTATGTTCTCCCTGTGTCTGCATGGGTTTCCATGCAGGTTATGTGCATTGGTGATTCTAAATTCTCCCTAGTTTGTGCGCGTGTGTGTGCCCTGCGGTGAGCTGGCGCCCTGCCCGGGGTTTGTTTCCTGCCTTGCGCCCTGTGTTAGTTGGTATTCGCTCCAGCAGACCCCCTTGACCCTGTAGTTAGGATATAGTGGGTTGGATAATGGATGGATGTCTTCTTCGTTAAAGCTGATTTTTTTTGGATTTCATTAACATTTTATGTCTTCATTTTCTCGTTTATCTTGCTCCCACATCTGACGTATTAGCGTGCGCGACTGCTGGAACCCAAGTATTAGCACACGTTACTGCCAGCTGTTACACTCCGTGCTGTGTCCACCAACCTAACCTGATGTGATGTGGCTGTAACTCTTTTCCAGCCACATGACTGGTTTGGATTGATTGGTTTATTGTTGGCATTTTGTGTTGTCTACCAAAACATGGAAGGAATTAATGAGTTCTATCAACTTTCTGTCGATCATGTCTTATATTTCTTTTGAAGAAAAGTTATTTTGCAATAAATAGATTTAGCATTTTATTGTCCATCCCTAGTGTGGTGCAATCATATTAGACTACGACTGAAATGCTGGGGCTAGTTTTGGCGTGAAAGTCAGAAAATCACAGTTAAAGGAAACGAAGAAATAGGAAACATCGAATGTCATCACAACACTAAAGCCAGTTGTGCCGCCTCATAGCACTTAAGCCCAAGTTTATTTTCTGACTGGATTATTAGTCTAGAACAGTGTTTCCCAACCTCGGTCCTGGGGACCCCCTGTGGCTGCAGGTTTTTGTTCCAACCAGCTTCTGTTTTTAATTGGACTCCTGGGCTAATTAAGCGATGTGTTGTTTCCCAAGTTCTGTGTGTTGAGAACAATATAGAAATAAGAAAACTAAGTTTGGTAAAAAAAAATATTAAAATGTACCAAGCAGTTATATGGGAATAATGTATTTTTTTCTTTTTAACAATATTTTCATCTTGATGTTCATTCTGGTTTTCTAGGTGTTCTAATTGTTTAATGAATCCATTATTTACTAATTAGTAGGTCTGATGCTAAAGTAGTTGCAGCGTTTGATTATTCAGTGTTTGCCTGCGTCTCTGCTCATTTTTAATTGTCATTAATAAGACACAGTGAAGGGGAAAAACTGCACAGAGAAAGGGCAAAATATAATGAAATCAACAAGAGAGAGTTAAGCATTTAAATCTATAGTAAAAGCAGAAATATTTATAAATGTAACAATTATACTGCTGTGCTTTTCTGAATGTAGAATAAAAGAAAATTAATCCCAGCTAATTAAATGAGATCTGTGTTATCAGGTATTGTCACTGATTAGGAATCTGGTTGGAACAAAAACCTGCAGCCACAGGGGGTCCCCAGGACCGAGGCTGGGAAACACTGGTCTAGAATCTGCACTTCTGTTCTCCTCCTGCTGTTTCACCAGAGGTATGCTATCACAGTCCAGACACTGGCAAACCTTAACTTGCCTAGTTTGAATTGGCAATCCCATTATGGGTTGTTTCCAACCTCCTCCCTGTTGTAGTCAGGATAGGCTCCAATACCTCATACTGAACAATACACATTCAGAAAATGGACAGATGTACTGTATAAAAAGTTTATACAAGCTATTGCTTTAAAATAAGAAACTAGGGTAGTTTGACAGAGGACAGTGCTTGTTAAGGGTGAATTCCATGCACCTGTAAAAAAGTGGTTAATTATACATACTGTATATGGAAGCAGTTATCTTCAAGATTAGGTAACAATACTCTGTGGTCCAACTGTTTAAAACATTAAGTTGTAAGAATTAACAATCTAGAATGCTCTGCTACAGTATAAAAAAAACTTTCTTAAGCCTTTACATATTTAATGGAGTGGTGAATGCTACTGAGAAGCATACACTGAACTGTTTTCAAAATTCTACCAAATACTATAAAAAATACTTTCAACTTTCACTTTTTGCCATAAAATAAAATTATTTGAACACCAAAAACTAAAACTCTGGCCATTACTCATTTTCATCCAATTTCTTGAATGCCAGTCAAAACAGAGGACTGTTCACCTAAATGATTTGGGCTTGTTACTAACAAATAAGCTAGTATCCCCTAACTTGAATTTATCATTTAATTACCTGTCTTTGTTTCTCTATGAACTTATGTGGAACACATCCTAATGATGGAAGTGTTTCATTTGTCAGCAGATAAACTCATTTGTCTATGTAATGTATACCATTTAAGTAAAAAAGTAAAGTCTGCAGATCTCTTACCTTTTAACACTATGCAAGCAAAAAAGCTTGGTCCATCCATTTATTGAAACCAGTTCAGGCTGTTAAGGTTGCAGAAGCCTATACCAGCAGCACTCTGGACAACGTAGGAACAAATTCTTAACATCGCCCCAGTCTATCACAAAGCAAGCTCACTCATACTGGGACAATTTAGGGAAAAACAGAGAAAATACTACCCTCAAACTCACAGAACAAAGTCCACATAGGTAGTCACCAGACCAGGGCTGAATATTTTCATACAAATATATCCTATTACATTTCTTGGATTGTAGTACATGTCAAAACAAACTATGAAACTGGGTTCAATGCAGAATTAAATATGCATTCACACTATCTAGGAACTTCTAAATTGGTCCGGTATGAGAAATCGCAAGTGTGTCATATACAGGACTGGCACACGGTCTAGGGTTAGTACCCACCTCATGTCCAGTTCCATCAAGAAATTGTTAGAAAATGGATGGTTGCTTTAATCTAATAGTCACAACAACGTAATGCACTACATAAAGTAATAACTATACTTATATTCAATTCTCATCAGTAGTTTACATTATAATTCATAAGCATAACCTTATAAACTACATTCAGTGTAACCTTATTCATTCTTTCAGGGAAGAGCATATTATTTTGTCGGCTAAAAAGTAATATTTTTGCAACTAATATACAAATGTATAAAGGTGTGAAATATTGCAATGTCAAACAGTACACATGGCCTACACTCTTCAGAAATTCTACTATCTACTGTACTATGGATTATCAAGCATTTAACCTGTAAAGATATCTCCACAGCCCTACAATGGAGTGAAAGCTCAACTGACCAGTGACTGACACCTGCACGTGCAGAATATCTGTTGACTGGTCACTAAGCTCATCATGATGGAGTAAACTGTAATTTACTCTGTGTAGCACCCTGCACAGCTTAATGCACTAAAATAATTTGAAACACAAGTCCATCGTATCTTACTCTGCACTGCACGATGTCGTCCCTCCGTCCATCAAACAAATATCTGGCTCGGCGCATTTCTGTTTCTCATTGCCTCACCGAATTCATCACAAGTAAAGCATACATCCGAAATTCTGCTGTCCAGTGGAAAAGACAAAGTCACATTTTGGTGAGGTGCATATTTCTAGACAAATAGAGACATATTCTCGTAGCCTTTGCGCGTTGCTGCAATGCGATCCTCGGCTGTCCTTACTGACAAGATCTACGGCCGCCCTCGTGCTTTGTCATCTTCAGAGGTGATGGTTACAGAGTATTAAAACTGGATTACTTTAACGACTTACGCGTTGCCTAAATTGGTAACTGGTCGAAATGGCAGTTAAAAAAAAAAAAATCCAAGATGCATAAAAAAATATGTGCCCTACCCGTTTTACGTACATTACATAATCGAGCCTGTCGTCCTTACATCCAGTTCAAGATACTCGGGACAATTTAAATAATCATACCTAATGCATTTATCTGTATTCAAATATATGATTACGCTCCTACTAATTTATGAAAGCATCAATATACATTATAATTAAATGACTTGCAATAAAACGTTTTAAAGTAACCAAAAACAGTTACTGAATTACTACTTCCCGGGTCCTCGCTGCGTGAAGAGCGCATTAAATAGAGAGAAAACCTGCTATATAAATGTAAAGAATTATTATTATTACACATTGTCCTAACGGTTTCTTATCACCTCGGTGCTTGGTTAACACAGTGTAGTCTTAGCCAAAGTGAAACCTCAGCCCTTGTAGCTGGTCCAACAACGGACAACCTGTGCGATGAGCGACATGCGCAGCCTTACCAGATGCTGAACACCTCGGAAAGTGGCATCCAGCAGCATTAGCTTCCATGGCTCGGAGACTGTGCTGGGCAGTGGAATGTAGATATAATAGGCCGACAGCAGAGTCAGGAGCAAACACAAACCCACAGCTAGCTTCATGACTACAAGTGAACCTGATGAGTCGGTGCAGCACAATTGACAGAAGGGGAACGGCTTTAATGTAGCGTTTTACTATTAGCTGTTGTGTAATGCTGCTCAGCCAATTGGCTGAGCATAGCGAAAAGGATAATGGGAATTGAAGTACTGAGTTTCAATACAGGAATGTGAGTTTAGTGAAGGAGCTATTGAAAGAGACGAAAGAAAGTAGAATATTCATGACAGAAATTGTAAAATAAGTAAGTATGAATTGATAGATCTTGTGTAATAGCGTTGTTTACAATGAGAAAAAACCGGGACTCTATTTCCCATCACACCTTGGGAGAGACGGCTTGTCTTTTTACCAGAAGTGCGTAGGTCGAATAAAACTGTGAGTAAGGTCAGGGAATGTTGATTTAACGAAAGTCTCCTCTTTGACCCACTTGGCACTAGACCTCCAGAAGTTATAATGTGTGTACATAACAACGGCTAGATAATGACGATTCTTGGAGACGTTAGTCACATTTTTACACCTTTACTAAGGCCTTCGGAAAACCGTTTCAGATTTTGTAAAACCACACTTGTCAGCTTGTTAGAAAACACAAAGTAATTTCATTTAATATACACATTTTAAAAATGTTTTAAGTCCAATCAGAGGACGTATTGTAGCTAATTATGATACTGTTTTAAAAAGTGCTTCATTGGTTATCTAGTGCAGGCTTCTGGAATCCTTCTCAAAGTGACGTCACCGTATTTCACCTATCGTGTAAACTAAGTCGTGACGGGCGTGATCGGTTATTTCAGTGTTCAAACCCGTGGCTGGAACAAAAAAAAAGTAACATCGGGTAAATTTAATTTTTGATAAATCTGGATTGCAACTCTTATATCACCCGGTCGAATCACGTATTCTTGTAGTCGATGAAGATAATGTTATTTTTAGCATACCATATGTAAAAATAACCGAACGTTGTCCTACTGCGCAGAAGTGTCATTTGCCTTGTGGTGTTGGTAGCTAAACTGTCGTTTATTTAATTTCCTACGTATAAGCCGCAGGACGTCACTTCGAAGGCAGATGAGTCCTCATAAATCATAAAGCGATCTGCTACGATATTTGCGAGGAATGATCTGCTTGTTCGACTTGCCAACCCTGAAAAAGCAGGGCCAGACTTAAAAACAGGCAAGTCAGAAAATAAAACGTCTTTTGTTATTAATTTTAGAGAAAGTTATTTAGAATCGCTAATAGATGCCTCTAATCGTGGATATTGTTACTGAAGGGCATTATAAAATCATCATAAATTCTGAGCGATATTAGTGTTAACAGGGCGGTCTGTATCAGTGCAGATGAGCAGGGTCCAAGGTGAGACAGGACTTGTGGTCATCTTTCCAGTTTTGAATAAGGCATCATCTCTTCCACTAATTTCAGAATTCATTCTGAGTATAAGTAACCGTTTTTTGTGCAGCTTTATTAAGATATTTAAACAAGTATGTATTTTATGTTTTTATGGTTTATGTTTCAGGTTCTCCTCATGTCAGCATGGGTTTCCTCCAGGTGTTCCAGTTTGTTTTCACAGTACAAAAACATGCAGGTTAGGTGAACAGGCAATGTTAAACTGACTCTTGAGTGTGTATGAGTGTGTTTTGACCCTGCGATGGACTGACACCCTGCCCAGGCATCAATCAATCAACATTTATTTATATAGCACATATTCATACAAAAAAATGTAGCTCAAAGTGCTTTACAAAATGAATAGAAAAATAGAAGACACAATAAAAAATAAACATAAGTCAACATTAATTAACATAGAATAAGAGTAAGGTCCGATGGCCAGGGTGGACAGAAAAAGCAAAAAAAAACTCCAAAGGCTGGAGAAAAAAATAAAATCTGTAGGGGTTCCAGACCAAGAGACCGCCCAGTCCCCTCATTGTACCTGATGCTTCCTGATATAGGCTGCAGTTTCCCTGCAACCCAGCTCTGGATAAGAAGGTTTGGACGATGGATGGATGTGTTAAAAGGGACTGCAGATTTTTGGATATGCCTGTTCCACCTCCCCTTTTAGACAAATCTGAGTGTACCCATTGATATGGTGCAGTTATTCATTTGCTGCCAGGGTTGTGAAGAAAAACAGATACACATTCTCCAGCAGAGTTGCAGCAGTTTACAGAAATGGAGTAAAGATATTGTGAAAGGAGGGTGCTGTATTAGCAATTATCCACAACCAGAATACATTCAAAGGAGGCTAAAGGTGATGTCTTTTTAATGAATAAAAAATAGAATCCAAAGTATAAAGGAAATAAATTGAAAAATATAGGCTTTTCTTCATATGTCAACCCTCTGCTTTCCAGAGATCAGATTTATAAAACTTGCATGCTCACAAAAACTGGCCCAAAATGTGTGTACGCAACTTTCCACATGACAGTTGGGACCTGTATAACAAAACTTGATAAGATAACTTGAGTGTATTTACAGCGACTATGACCCATCTATATGCAACATATCAGAGAAAGTAGGAAATGCCGACTCCCTTGAAAACAGTAGAGAATTGCAGCCAAACCCACCAAATGCTGAATGACATGGTTAATAATTCATATCATCGAGCTGTTATTATAATGTGTTTCAATAGGACAAAACATATTAAACATAAGCAGAGATGAGTGCAATGCTACATACTTGCACTGAAGAACTTGCAGTACTTGTGTTTTCCTCAGTTTATATTGGCTTCCATCCAGTGCAATCCCTTGTTGTCAATAAGTGCATTAAGCAAAAACACAGGTGTGATTCACTCCCTGCATACAGAAAGGTATAAATACCATGTCCTATAGCCTATTCATAACACAATGTTGTGACACAATATTGTTTGTTTGGTTCTACTTGAAGACTGTGCAAATGGTCATATACGTATACTAAAGGGACAAGCTTGTAGGGACTGGTAGGATATTTTTTGCACATGATGGTAGCTGGCATTTGAGCTGATTTAGGCTCCCAACAGACGTTCTCTTGGAAGTGGGTGCTGAATTGAGCTCAGCATCAGAAAGTCAGGCTGCTCAAAATCTTGCTCTACCTGTTCAAATGCATGTTTTACGAGTTGTTGTCTTTCTGGCAATATTGACCTACCAGAGGGAAGTGGACAACAGATCAGGAACATCTAAACCAAGGTTGATCTTCGTTAGCTGTGCTGGAAGCCATAACCTGACTGATGAGGTACTACATTCAGTTTATGCATGGTGTGAATGTACAAGCCAACGTAAAAAGACCATTTTCAGCAGTGTCTGGTTTTCTTAATGTAACTGGGGCAATTGGCTGCATTTATATAGCAATAAGGGCATCTATTGAGAATGAATCTGCTTTTATTAACTGTAAGCAGTGTAATTCCATTAATGTACAAGTTATCTGTGATGCCAAGATGAGATTGACAAAAGTTGTGGCTCAGTGAGCAGGGTGAGCCCAAATTGATTTATTTTCAGACAAAGGCACATTGCCAAATAACTTGCTGATGGTACTGTTACATGATGGGTGGCTTTTTGATAAGGGAAATGGCTGAACTCACAGTGTTTCATAAGGCCTGTACTATTTATTGTAACAGCAATCATGTCATTACATGCGCCTGATGATAGTGGCTACCCTTTCAAACGCAGGTACCTTATTCCTTTCATCGATGCATGCTCTTGCCACTGTTATTTAGTTGAAAGTTGATAAGCATAGTCCATATATGACTCTTTCAGAGGGACAACCAGGCAGGGTTCGAGGAACATTCGTGTGTGCCCATTTACAAAATAATTGTGAACAGGGAAACGTACGTAAAGTCGTGGCTAAAGGTTTTGGGAATGACACAATTATTGTTTTTTTGGCTGAGAAGCAACCCCACCCACGCATGAAGTGTCTGAGGGTGCTTTACTGTTGGCATGACTTGGGACTGATGGTAGCGCTCACCTTTTCTTCCCATCAGAGAAAATTACTTTACCCAAGTCGTCAGCAGTCCAATCCCAGTACCCTTTGCAGAATATCAGTCTGTCCGTGATGTTTTTCTTGGAGAAAAGTGGCTTCTTTGCCGCCCTTCTTAACACCAGGCTATCCTCCAAAAGTCTTTGCTTCACTCTGTGTGCAGATGCACTCACACCTTCCTGCTGCCATTCCTGAGCAAGCTCTTCACTGGTGGTGCCCCAATCCTGCAGGTGAATCAATTTTAGGAGACGGTCCTGGCACTTGCTGGAAGTACCACCCTCCTTTAAAAGCATCCAGTCTGCTATTCTAACCCAATCAACCCGACAGAGTGATCTCCAGCCTTGTCCTCATCAACACTCTGACCTGTGTTAACGAGAGGATCACTGAAATGATGTCAGCAGGTCCTTTTCTGGCAGGGCTGAAATGCCGTGGAAATGTTTTTTGGGGTTAAAGTAATTTTCATGGCAAAGAGGGACTTTGCAATTAATTGCAATTCATCTGATCACTTTTCATAACGTTCTGGAGTATATGCAAATCACCATCATAAAACCTGAGGTAGCAAACTTTGTGAAAATTAATATTCAAGTCATTCTCAAAACGTTTGACCATGGCTGTACAGATATGTGTACACCAGGTTTATAAATCAGATTTGTTTTTTGCCTTACACAGTTGGCTGTTTTATGGCAGATGCATACTTTCAAACTCAGATCCATACAAGGTATTTCAAAGGAGCCCAGGTACAGAAAAAGCACAACATTTTGTCATGATCACCAGTTCTTTTTTCTATACCTCTCTTTGCCTTCAATTCCTCTCATTCTTCCTCCAGTGAGCAATTTTAACAAATTACATTCAGATTGCAGACCCATCTTCATGGTGGTGTATTTACATCCAATCTCAAAGTCACCCTGGCAGCTCTTGAATCACTTTCAGGATCAGAGTCAGCCAAACTACAGATGTACCAGGCTCAAACTCTTTCAATCAGCCTGTGGTGTTCCTATACCATCAGTAGCCTTAAACAGCAAGGTGTAAAAGGCAAGGGCTATCGCTCTTAATGGGCTAACATTTTTTATATTTGGACATAATGAACTCCCATCTTATGGACGGGAGGGTTCTGGCCTGCTTCTGCCCAATCCCTTGGTATCCACTTTTTAAATAGTAACATACCCTTACTAAGGGCAACACAGTGTTCAGTGTTAGTGCTGCTACCTCGCATTAAGGAGACCTGGGTTCGCTTCCCAGGTCCTCCCTGTGTGGAATTTGCATGTTCTCCCCATGTCTGCGTGGGTCTCCTCTGGGTGTTCCGGTTTCCTCCCACAGTCCAAAGACATGCAGGTTAGGTGCATTGACAATCTTAAATTGTACAGTACAGTAGAGCACTTTAAAAAACTGTTCATGTTGGGTCTAAAATCCGTACTGACCCCTACTCTCTCTTCTGTTTCTTTTTCCGTTTTCTTTGTGGCCACCACCACCTCATCAAAACATCATGATGCTCCAACAGTGATGGATGGATTAAAAGCCAGAAGTCTACGTGACCATCATCATCAAGTCCTTCCGTGAGAACCCTAAATCCAAAGAGGACTGTTTCATTTATGTTAGGTAGAATGCCCAGAGGGGACTAGGCAGTCTAATGGTCTGGAATCCCTACAGATTTTATTTTTTTCTCCAGCCGTCTTGAGTTTTTTTTTTTTTCTGTCCACCCTGGCTATTGGACCTTACTCTTATTCTATGTTAATTAATGTTGACTTTTATTTTCTTACAGTGTCTTTTATTTTTCTATTCTTCATTATGTAAAGCACTTTGAGCTACTTTTTGTATGAAAATGTGCTATATAAATAAATGTTGTTGTTGTTGTTAAATTGTCCCTAGTGTGTGTGTGTGTGGCCTGCAGTGGGCTAGCACCCTGCCTGGGGTTTGTTCCTGCCTTGTGCCCTGTGAGCCCAGAGGGGACTGGGCGGTCTCTTGGTCTGGAACCCCTACAGATTTTATTTTTTTCTCCAGCCTTTGGAGTTTTTTTTTGTTTTTTCTGTCCACCCTGGCCATCGGACCTTACTCTTATTCTATGTTAATTAATGTTGACTTATGTTTATTTTTTATTGTGTCTTCTATTTTTCTATTCATTTTGTAACGCACTTTGAGCTACATTTTTTGTATGAATATGTGCTATATAAATAAATGTTGATTGATTGATTGACTGTGCTGGCTGGGATTGGCTCCAGCAGACCCCCATGACCCTGTGGTAGGATATAGCAGGTTGGAGAATGACATGACATGACCCTTACTAATCATAAGTATAGGAGGATTTATGAAATTTCTGAGACCACATTTTTTTCTCTTACGGGAGGGTTGGGCATTTTCTGCCCTGTGCTGTCATACCCAGATTGCAACTTTTGTCTTCTCTAGAGTCTCTACCCATCGTAGAGACTTAGGGCACCCAATTTATTTACTGGGCTGAATGCTTTCCAGTGGCACCCTTCCTTGTTCACTGTAATGCCAACATACCTATCCAAAGCTAGTGCATATTTTCCTTTCTCTTTTACAGCCCTGCTAGGTCCTGATTCTTTCCTATACGAAGATTTCCATCCTGACAACCACATATCCTCCAAGCAAGCTGTCACAGGACAGGACTAAGACAGTCCCAGACATGAAGCCTTCCTGAAAAGTACAAGTTTCTATAAATATATAAATATACATAAGGCTGGATTATTGCTGTTGTGCACACTGGTCATTACAACATTCCAGTGAAACAGGAGGTGTACACATAAACATCAAAATAATGCTAACCAAGTCTTCAGCTGAATAAGTTGAAGAAAAAATAAAAATTCCCTCTAATATTCAGGTTTTAGTAGTGATTTTAATGTTTCATAATTATACGCACTGTCAATCACACTGGCATGTAAAAAGAAGAACAAAAAGAAAATTTATTTCGGGATGGGAATTTTTAGCATTTTGAATGCTGCAATAGTATGAGTAAGGGTGTGCCTTGTAACAGACTGGCATCCCATCCAGGACCAGTTACTATTTTATGCCTAGTGCTGCCAGGACAGTCTCTGGCCGTTTGTCACCCTGTAATGTCTTAGAGAGTATAGAAAATGGATGGATGGTTAAGCTGTTTTATTTAAACCTAACCTGGTCGGTTTTTGTCTGAATCCACAGACTAATTAGGGTATTTCTGAGTAAAAAATAATAAAGCAAAGGTACACATTTGGGGAACTTTCTATTCACTGTCAGTACATTAAAATCACATTTTCAGAAGGATTCAGCTTAACATTAAAACTATTTTTCTCAAAACTCTTTTATTTAGAGTCAGGAGTACTAGAGCCTGCCGCAACAGATCCGGGTAAAAGACAGAAACCAACCCTGGGAGGGGTGTCTTTGTTAGTTTTAGCTTAGCCCTGCATTCACACTTGGCCAAAGGTTACCAGTTAACATAATCATTCAATCTTTGTGATTTGGAAGAATGATCCGTAATAGACACAGAGAAAAAAAATAAACTCAACCTCAGCAATGACTGGGCACAATTCAAATCCCAAATTCCCAATCTGTGGCAGCAGTGCTAAATTTTGCAACACTTTGCCGCCTAATGTTTAAAATGATAAGCTCAATATACTGTTGACTGATGAAATGTTTAGTAAAGCTTTCAAAAAGCTACATAGTTTCATATTTGTAATATATCTGAGGCGAATGGACTTTTTAAAAGTTGAGAATTAAATTTGAGTACATTCTTTCCGGGAACCCATTGGCCATGTTATATCACTTGATTAGAGTAAGCCTGGTGAAGTGGATGCTGTATTGCTATTAGAACAGCAGACATTTTTTATTAGGAAAGGAATTTGAGGCAGACTTTAAGACTTTGGTAATAATAATAGAAAAGCTCTGTTGCGTAATAACAGCATTTTAATATCATAAGATAATTAGTATAATAAAGGGTGTCAGATTCACTTCCTTGTAGGTTATGGTGCCAACTGGTTTCCTTTTCCCAGTCCTCCTCCCCCTCCTCCTTCTGACTGAACTCTTTACATCCTTTACCTGTTTTCACATTTCTTCATTTAATCATTTAGGCCTTCTCACTGTATACTGTCTTTTCAGCGAGCTGAAAAGGAGATGTCACCTTTTATTTCTCATGTGATTCATCAGTTCTTTACAGACATTGCATTGTTATTGGTGGCAGCAGTTTGTGATGTGTCTTTTGAATGCCCATGATCAGCAGACCACCTTTCTAAACCTGTTTTGGCAAAATCAAGGTTTCCAGTTGGGATCTACCAATCAAGATAAATGTATAGCAACATTGATGCAATCACCTCTTTACCACATTTAGATAGATAGATAGATAGATAGATAGATAGATAGATAGATAGATAGGAGGGATGTGGCTGTATTATGAATGCCGCCAGCTGGGTCACGTGTAGAAAATGTCCACTCAGAGCCAGGGAGGATATCAGAAGACATCTAAGGAGTAGCATCTCCCCGTAAGTTTTTCAGGGCAAAAAATGGACCGGCCAGTGCAGATAGCCCCTCATGGAGAATGACAGCCCTTGCAGGACAGGAGTCTTTGCCCCATAGTGCTCATGGAAGGATGGGGATATGGAAGATATGACATTTCCTCCCCAGAGACACTAGATGGCAGCATCACCTGGAGTACAGCAGTGCTGCAGATTCCCACAGGGCACCTTGAGTCTTGGAGTTCTGTATCTCAGCCCTTGTTGGGTGCCGCCAGGGGGTGCTGTGGAAGGACCGTGGAAACAAGGTTTTCACCTAACCCGGAAGTGCTGGAAGGCCATGTGAGCGGAAGCACGGAAGTACTTTCGGGTTGGACAATATAAAAAGGACTGCCCTAAACCTAGTCGAGGTGCCAGAGTCGGATGGAAGGTGGGCAAAGCTTGCTGGGAGGTGTGGAGGAGAAAAGAAAAGAAACACAGAGAGAGAAAGAATAATTGTGGGCTGTATCATCAGTTTATTTGTGGCTGTGGTGGCGGAGAGCCCTTTCAAGAGCCTGACAAACATAAACACAGTCTTGGCGCTTTTAACTTACTTCCTCAGTGTCTGTGTGTTGTACTCTCCATAATAGATAGATAGATAGATAGATAGATAGATAGATAGATAGATAGATAGATAGATAGATAGATAGATAGATAGATAGATAGATAGATAGATAGATAGATAGATAGATAGATAGATAGATAGATAGATAGTGTACTTATTTACCTGTAATCCAAGGATTCTTGACTCTACATAACTGCACAATTAATGAAATGGCAGGCTGAGATAAGCTAGAGGTTTAATCAAAGAACTGGCAGTTAATCCAAATTTTATTCCTACCTTTGCTTGTTGCTGTTGAGACCTGAACTGCATTGAGTAGCTTCAGTAATGAATGAATAAATAGCTGACTTAAAGAAAATGAATAAAGAGTTGTGGATATGTGGTTTAGGCTGATTGGGGTTTCAAATACTGCCTGGGCTTTTCTCCTACATTAAGCCCAGCACTGCTAGGGTAGACTCCAGCCCCACATAAACTTGAATTTGCATTAAAGAGGTATGAGAATATCCAGTTATGTTAAGTAGAGCACGTAGCAGGCATGCCCAAAAGGATTGACTGTTTGCTTTTATAAGATAAGGCAGCTATTTTCAGCTTTCATTAGCACACAGTATGAATTTTCCAGGGCACAAAGCATGACTAATAGATTCATAAATAAGTTAACACATGGGAGGAGACAATTCATTCTAGCCTTTGTTTGTTTGCTTGGCTTATAGCTGATCAGCACAGATAATGTGGCTTAATTTATTTCAAGCGTGCAGAGTGCAGTGAAATTCTTTCTTGCATTTCTGACCAACATGTTATACGTCACCACTCTCTAGCACTATGAGAAATAAGAACATATTAAAAGATATAATTCCATTTTATCTAATAGAAAACACAAATGAGCTGCCTAATATTTACTTAACTGACACTTTACTGAACGCATCTAATACAGTTTAGCAAAGTCCAGAAATACTTGTACTTAAAAAACACAGGAGCATTGTCAGGATAAGTCACTTGGGCTGAGTCACAAAGTAAATATGCAGCCCACTGATAACCCTATCTACGTGAATGCATAACCAAAATCTTCATTAGGCCCTGACACCTCATGATCCTGAATTAGGATTATAGGGTTAGAAGATCGATTAAGAAATTAATGGTACCAAATACTGCTACAATCCCATTTTAATGTAAAAAATCAGCCCAGTCTCTGTCCATGTATATTTTTCATGCTCCCTGTGTTTATGTTTCTGTTTCCCAGTTACTTCAATTTCTTAATGCATCCAGAAGGTGTTCAGGTTAGATTTATTGGTGATGAGTGTGTAGTTGTGAGCTGGCAACCTGGTTTTTAGAACATTAGAACACTCTATACGAGAACAGGCTATTCAGCCCAACAAAGCTCGCCAGTCCTATCCACTTATTTCCTTCAAGAAAACATCAAGTCGAGTTTTGAAAGTCCCTAACGTCTTACTGTCTACCACACTACTTGGTAGCTTATTCCAAGTGTCTATCGTTCTTTGTGTAAAGAAAAACGTCCTAATGTTTGTGCGAAATTTACCCTTAACAAGTTTCCAACTGTGTCCCCGTGTTCTTGATGAACTCATTTTAAAATACAAGTCTCGATCCACTGTACTAATTCCCTTCAGAATTTTAAACACTTCAATCATGTCACCTCTTAATCTTCTTTTGCTTAAACTGTAAAGGCTCAGCTCTTTTAATCTTTCCTCATAATTCAACACCTGTAGACCTGGAATCAGCCTAGTCGCTCTTCTCTGGACCTTTTCTAGTGCTGCTATGTCCTTTTTGTAGCCTGGAAACCAAAACTGCACACAGTACTCAAGATGAGGCCTCACCAGTGCATTATAAAGGTTGAGCCTAACCTCCTTGGACTTGTACTCCACAGATCGTGCTATATATCCTAACATTCTGTTAGCCTTCTTAATGGCTTCTGAACACTGTTGGGAAGTTGATAGCTTTGAGTCCACTATGACTCCTAAATCCTTCTCATAAGGTGTACTCTCGATTTTCCGACCGCCCATTGTGTATTTAAACCTAATATTTTTACTTCCTATGTGTAATACTTTACATTTACTGACATTAAATTTCATCTGCCACAAATCTGCCCAAGCCTGTATGCTATCCAAGTCCTTCTGTAATGATATAACGGATTGCAAATTATCTGCTAATCCACCTATCTTGGTATCATCTGCAAACTTAACCAGCTTTTGTGAAATTGCCCTCTGTTTTTTGTATTGTGTTATCAGATGCACCTACTATAAGAAGTACCAAATAACCTCTTAGGTTCTTTCCTTAAAGTGGGATAGGAAGAAATGTTAAAATCAACAATACTGCTGTTCCCAATATCCATCTTACCAGTCTCACCATACAGGCTGTACTGCACATATTCAACCAAGGGACCTCCAATAACCGGCTGTTTTGCTGAGTGGGACTGTCTTTACCACTAAACCTTTACTTAAACCCAGTTTTAGCACCAATAGAGGGCTTCTGAAATACATCCTCTAGAGCCCTTAAGGGACCACGACTAGACGAGGAACGGACAATCAAATTTCTCTGCTCACTAGTATCAGTCAGATAAAAACATCAATTTAGGTTTTCATTTAAAAATTATATTTATTTGCATGAAAACTAATTTTAAATATTTGCAACCCAAAGAATTATGCAACCTGGGTGACTTAAGTCTTCATATCAGCAAGACACTCAAAGTAGTCTAGTTTCTTAGTGACGAATTATATGTTCTTTATTTAAAATGAAAAGAAAGATTTCTTATTCGAGAGAGAGGGCTTTTTTTGCAAGTGTTAAGCAGCTAAGAGTCAAATCAGTTTCCATTTTCAGTTGTAAGCAAACAGAGAAATGCTCATTACTAGTGCCCATGTTTTGCTGCTGATCTGAGCTCTTTACATAAGTGTCAGAAATGCCAAACCTGAACTAAATGTCCTATGAAAGTGTCAATTTCAGATTAATTGAACGGTGAGAACTTTTTTTGAATAAAATCTAATTAAAGATATCCTCTCCCTCCCCCACTTCTCAACCAGAATAAGTGCACACATCTGGCTTCTGTAAACACAAAAAATGGTACAAAATCATTATCATTCAAGCTCAAGGTTGATTCTCATGGGAGTCAAAACCTACAATTGTAGCTACTCAAACTACTATTAATATTGCTTTGCCTTTCAGCTTTCCCACAAAACTCTCCACTTTTGTTCAGCATGACAAGACTTTCAGGCTAAGCCTATTGCCTGAAATCTGTCAGTGGAAAAGATGAAAGTATTTCAGGCACACTGTTCACAACTGGTTCCAGCCTTGCACCTGAGACCACTGAGATGAGCATTACCCCAGTGCAAGCCTGATTAGATAACGAGCAGGTTCAGAAAATGAATTCTCGATCCTCTCTGAAGCATATCTCTGCCTTTTTTGCACTCTTCCTATAGCCAATTACCGGTAGCTGTGCCATTGTCCATACAGTTACCTAAGAATACAGTTTCAATATATTTCTTCAGTCCATTTTCCTGTCTTTTGTGATTATATTCCATTCTTCATCCATGAGTATAACAGCAATTCATCTGTGGTATCCTGCCTCCTTGTTGATGTTCTTATTTGTAAAGTGCCCAGGTAGTAGTAGTATGTAGTAATAGTAAATTGTTGATTACATCTTGCATGCAGATGGAGCCCGAGTTGCCTAGAAAGCTTGCATTTTGTAATCTTTTTAGTTAGCCAATAAAAGGTGTCATTTTGCTTGACTTCTCAAGTGCCCAGGCCAAAGACAAAAGGGCTTGTGTCATAGTGATATGGAGTGCTGTGTGAGGTGATGAATTTCACAGTACATGACTCTACAGCTGCATATTTTCATGTGAGTAGTTCCTTCTAGAATAAACAGACAATAAAAAGCCCTGGGTGTTGTGTGTAAATACAGAGCTTTATCAGGTGACTGCTATGATTTATGGCTGCAGTTTGTCTCTAGGAATATCACAGGCCACTGCACCACATGGACAGCAATAAATTAAAAGTATCAGTTAGCTTGAATACAGCCCACCTCGAGAAAAACAGGGTTCAGTGGAAGTAATATTAAATGCTAACCTGATAAAGGGGTCTTTAATTGAAATTAAATTGAAGAGAAACATTTTGTGAAGAGCATGGAAAAGTGTATTGATGAGGACGCTCCTAATGAAACTTGTCATTTTTCTATTTTGACTCTTGCATGTACTTTTACTGCAGTGGACTGGTGGAATATCCCTAGCAGTTTACCACACTGATTAAGCAGTGGTTCCCAAGTTCAGGCCTCATTTTTCCTCTTTATAATCTTATTCCTCTTTTTTCTTCTCTTATTCTGCAATCAAAAATGTGAAGTGTTAGCATTTATAATAAATTTAGCAATATTTGCATTTTTGCCATAGCTGTTCTCATTCTTTTGTCTTTTTTCTTTGGAGCTTGCACACTTAATTTGATCATAATAATGACAATGATTAGAGAAGTAGATATGAGGCAAATCACACTGAATAATGTAAGGCTGCAGTGTCACATCTACTAACACCCTTATTTTCAATGTACACCTATTACCTGTGTGCTGCTTTTGTCCAGCTGCAGGGTTATTAGTCAGTAGCCACCTCTCATTAATGTTTCCTTTAATCCAAGGGCACCCACTGCAACTGGCCATGTAATCCCTGTTTATGGTCACTGAAAGAGGTTTTCTGCCTTTTATGTATCAAACTCTATTGCTGGCCTCACAATATACATGCTCCCCTTAATCACAGCCTGTCTTCCTGCACCTTACTTCTGTCACTCTAAAATCCTTTAATAGATGCTGAGTGGATGTTTCAAGAAAGCCTCAGCAGACCACCTCCGCTTCAAAGATGGATGCCCTCCATCCTTCCTCCTTACCCTAATGCTGCATTTACATGCTACCACACAATCAGTAAATAGGTTTCCAAGTTGGAAGTTCCACATGAAACCCTGGCAAAATCGGAGCTATGAGTCAGACAATTCAAAGAAAATAAAGAAATCGGAATACCCTGAGTTGATCATTACCCTGGTTTTTCACCTTAGGCTATTGTATACAATTAAACATATAACCTAGTAAGCAGAAACGTGATTTATATATACATATATATATATATATATATATATATATATATATATATATATATATATATATATATATATATATATATATATATATATATATATATATATATATATATATATATATATATATATATATATATATATAGTGCTCTCCATAATGTTTGCAATAAAGACACATTTTATCAGTGATTTACCAAGATCTAAAACATACCACTTCATCTGTTAAACATGGTGCTGGTAGTGTTATGGCTTGAGCATGTATGACTGCCTTAGGTACTGGCACACTTATCTTCATTGATGACAGAACTGCTGACAGCAGTAGCACAATGAATTCTGAGGTGTACAGAAGTATTTTATCTGCTCAATTTCCAGTACATGCCTCCAAACCCATTGAGTGGTGATTTATCCTACAACAAGATAATAATCCCAGACATATTACTAATGCAACACAGTAATTTTTCAAAGCTAAAAAAATGTAAAATCTCTGAATGGCTAAGCCAGTCACCTGATTTAAATCCAATTGAGAATGCCTTCCATATTCTAAAGAGACAATCCCTCAAAACAAAGTGCTGAAGATGGCTGCATTAGAGGCTTGGCAGAGCATCACCAATGAAGATACTCAGCACCTGGTGATGTCTATGAATCACAGACTTCAAGCAGTCATTGCATGGAAGGGATATGTGACAAAGTACTAAATATGATGGCTTTAGTATCATGAATAAAAAGTGTAATCTCTACATGGTGTGACCAAAATGTACACAAATACCCTTAAATTAAAATCTGCAATGTACACTTTAATCATATCTGAATTGTTTGATTTGTAATTTTAAACTGTGGAGCAGTGGGTTAAACCAAGAAAAAAATGTGTCTTTCTCCCAAACATTACGGAGGGCACTGTATATATATTGTCACACACATGTGCTTGGGATGCAGGCTAAGGGCTAAACCGAGGGCAGAAAACAAGAGCAGGGATTGATGAAGTGCACTAATCTTTCTTCTTCCTCTTCCGCAATCTACCTGAAAAGAAGCCCACTTAAAACTCCAGGTCCTTGCATTCCATTCCTAGCCACACCTCCTTCTGACTTCACTTCTGGCTTAAACACTCATGGACCCGCCTCTTCCTCCCCTACAACTATAAAAGCCAAGCACCTTTCCTTCCTACCCAGTCCCTGTTTGGACACTGACCCAGGCAGTACTGTGGAGTTATTTTCTTTGCTGAGCAATTGTACACAATTTATGGGGTGGATCCCCAAATTTTTTTCTGCTTTCTATCTTATTTTATTTTATATATATATACACATATGGTATAAGTAGGTTTACAGTTATGAATATGCGAGGCTGGCAATTTCAGCACTTTTGAGATTGGAAATAAGGGCACTGTGCCTTTGTGACATTGTTTTGAGTTAATAAAGTTAATAAAACTATTGAGTTAGTGAAACTATTATAATATTATAATAATCATAACCTGCATATCTGTATATATATATATATATATATATATATATATATATATATATATATATATATATATATATATATATATATATACTGCTCAAAAGAATTAAAGGAACACTTTTAATCAGAGTATAGCATAAAGTCAATGAAACTTAGGGATATTAATCTGGTCAGTTAAGTAGCAGAGGGGTTGTTAATCAGTTTCAGCTGCTGTGGTGTTAATGAAATTAACAACAGATGCACTAGAGGGGCAACAATGAGATGACCCCCAAAACAGGAATGGTTTAACAGGTGGAGGCCACTGACATTTTTCCTCCTCATCTTTTCTGACTGTTTCTTTACTAGTTTTGCATTTGGCTACAGTCAGTGTCACTACTGGTAGCATGAGGCTTATACCTGGACCCTACAGAGGTTGCACAGGTAGTCCAACTTCTCCAGGATGGCACATCAATACGTGTCATTGCCAGAAGGTTTGCTGTGTCTCCCTGCACAGTCTCAAGGGCATGGAGGAGATTGTAGGAGACAAGCAGTTACTCTAGGAGAGCTGGAGAGGGCCATATAAGGTCCATAACCCATCAGCAGGACCAGTATCTGCTCCTTTGGGCAAGGAACAGGATGAGCACTGCCAGAGCCCTACAAAATGACCTCCAGCAGGCCACTGGTGTGAATGTCTCTGACCAAACAACCAGAAAGACTTCATGAGGGTGACCCAAGGGCCCCATGTCCTCTAATGGGCCCTGAGCTCACTGCCCAGCAGCATGCAGCTCGATTGGCATTCGCCATAGAATACCAGAATTGGCAGATGCACCACTGGTGCCCTGTGCTTTTACAGATGAGAGCAGGTTCACCCTGAGCACGTGACAGAAGTGAAAGGGTCTGGAGAAGCCATGGAGAACATTATGCTGCCTGTAACATCATTCAACATGAGCAGTTTGGTGGTGGGTTAATGATTGTCTGGGGAGGCATATCCATGGAGGTTCACACAGACCGCTACAGGCTTGACAAAGGCACCTTGGCTGCCATTAGGTATCAGGATGAAATCCTTGGACCCATTGTCAGACCCTATGCTGGTACAGTGGCTCCTGGTGCACGACAATTCCTGGCCTCATGTGGTGAGAGTATGCAGGCAGTTCCTGGAGGATGAAGGAATTGATACCATTGACTGGCCACCACACTTTCCTGACCTAAATCCAATAGAACACCTCTGGGACATTATGTTTTGGTCCATCCAATGCCACCAGGTTGCACCTCAGACTGTCCAGGAGCTCAGTGATGCCCTGGTCCAGATCTGGGAGGAGATCCCCACAACACCATCTGTCATCTCATTAGAAGCATGCACCGATGTTGTCAGGCATGTATACAAGAACACAGGGGCCATACAAAGTGCTGCGTACAATTTTGAGTTGCTGCAATTAAATTTTGGCAAAATGGACTAGCCTGCCACATAATTTTTTCACTTTGATTTTTGGGGAGTCTTTGAATTCAGGGCTCTGTAGGTTGATCATTTTCATTTCCATCAAACGATGTGGCATCCTTTCGTTCCTAACACATTACCCAGTCTATATCAGTATAGATATCCAGGAGGATTTCTTTTTCCCATTGAGATCTGATGTGTTTTCAAAGTGTTCCTTTAATTTTTTGAGCAGTTTATATATATATATATATATATATATATATATATATATATATATATATATATATATATATATATATATATATATATATGCATATACACTGTGCAAATATCTGGCATCCTTGTGCTCTTTTGAGATTTCATCTTTTATGTTGTTGTTTTTTGCTTTAGGGCAAGTATAAATTTCATCCTTTTAAATTATATGAACAGTTCTCTCTAACCCTCTCTTTTTAGTTTCTAATTTTCAAATCATTTACCATTTCATTGCAATTTCATGTAGTGGCTGAGAAGTTTATGACTTCTAGTCAGATAAAAATGTAAACAATACATGACTTGTGTGAATTTGTTTATATTACTTCCTCCTTATTGCTCTTTATACAGTAAAAGTCCTCCTTGACTCCTTTCCTATTGCTAAGATATTGCAAGAATTTCTTGCGGTTAACTTTTGTATTTTAAGCAATATTCTTTAACTGCCTTTTGGCATTTCTAATTTCCTTTTTAATCATTTCTGTCACATGCTCCTAAGTCCTATGTTTTTACAGCTGTAGTTACCTGACTTTGTATCCATTATGCAGATGTTCATCTTCTGCAGTTTCTTTCTTAACTCCTTACTTGTTACATTTTTTTAAATATGTGAAGAGAACAACAGATGAGATCTTGTTGTCATTCAAATGCAGTAAAAGCATCAGGAGAAAGGAAAGAAGCTACATTATACATTTGTAAATGTGGACAAGGTGGTGGTGAGTAGGGCATTAAGAACTGTATGTGTGAAAAAACATGTTAATATCTGTGGTGATCGGGGCTGGTGCCACCATTAAGGTAAAATAGGCATTCGCCTAGGGCACAGATCATGGTGTGGGGGAACCCAGCTATACGAGTTAGCTACCGAACAGTTGGTTAGTGCACTAATAAGCTTGGCCTAGGGCACAAAATTACCTGGCACCAGCACTGGTGGCAATGTTAGTGTATAAGGACGCAGGAGTGGCGGACAGGACAGCAGACGGAGATATTGAAAGTTTTGATGAGGTTGTGACTAGAAAATCATGTGTAAGATCACCATGGGAAATCTTGTATGTCAATGATCTGAAATGAATGGCAAAAAATGAACTGGAGTCTAAAGAAAATATACTGAAATGTTAATCTACTTTAAAATTGAATAGCAAATATACTTTAAATATAGTAAAGACCTTGGTGATATTTGGAGGCAAATGTGAAGGAGGTGTGGAAGGGGTTAGTGAATGTCTGTAAGGCATGTGTGGTAGAGATGTTGGGAGAAACTCCATCCAGTGCACAATGTATCAGAAGTGAGTGGTAGTCTATAGGTGGCAAGTGTTTGTGGAAAAAGCGTGTGAGAGTGGCACAGCATGCTGATGTAATAAGTCTGATTTTAGATTTCAGCATTGGAGTTGTTTAGGAGAAAGTAAGAATGCTCTGCTGCTTAGGTGACATATTGGGTGCAGGCCCAGCAGTTACAGCGAGATGACAGGAGCATGGAAAACATACCAGGAGCTGTCCCCCATTCT
This sequence comes from Polypterus senegalus, assembly GCF_016835505.1. Lineage (NCBI taxonomy): Eukaryota > Metazoa > Chordata > Cladistia > Polypteriformes > Polypteridae > Polypterus > Polypterus senegalus. The sequence continues at coordinate 161,133,501 of NC_053154.1, forward strand.
GATTTCTAAAGCGGTATCTCTAGAATTAAAGGGTAAACTTATAAAAGCTATGTGAGGAGTAATCTGCTGTATGGGAGTGAGATGTAGCAGATAAAGGTGGAACATAAAGGAAAATGAAATGAGAATGATCAGATGATTGTGTGGAGCATCATGGACTGAGAGGAAGATGAATGCTGAGTTGAGAGAATTACTTGTTATGAAAGCAATAGTTAGTGCTTTAGAGATACAGGAAAAGATAGGTGAGTGAAAAGAAGATGAGTATTGGATGAAGAGGTACATCAGGATAGAGGATGAAACCTAGGGGGCAGGCCAAAGAAGATGTGGTTGGAGGTGGTGTCAGAACTAATGAAAAGAATGGGACAATAGAATGTGGAGGTGGACTCAACTGGGCAGATTGATAATGATGATGATACTCCAAAAATGTAAAGTCAATCTGTCTGAAACTCCTTGTTCCCCCATTTCATGTTTTAAATGTTCCTTCACTGCCTAATACAACCTATACAATCTAGGCAGCCAAATGTCCCATAAATCTGCACCATCTACCCTACCCAAAGGTTTCGGCCATATTCAACCAAATCTTTAGGTCTCCTTAATCTTACTTGGAATGTTTCATTGCACAAGCAGAACTTCAAAGAAAACCACCTTGTTAGCTGTTCTCCACAGTAAGCTGTCTACCTCTTTAAATTCATTCCTCATTGAAATTTTTAATTTTTTTAGTGTACTAACAAACAATCTCTAGATGCCCAAAAACATCAATTCTCCCCTTCTTAGGTATACCAAAGGACCTCATTAGAAGTGGCTATTAAAGATTTTATTTCTCACTAGCTGTAACCTTTCTAAGATGGGTTGAAATCTAAATAATCAACATTAATGTTTCAGAGCACCGTGTAATGCATCTGTCTCTGTTATATGCGGTTTGGCATGGGATTTGTAAAAGCAGTGTTAATGTTCGTGATTCACTATCTATTGGTATGACAGAGACATAGCAACTGGATGGACACACAGAAACATCCTTTTATTAAAGTGGATGTGATGTTAGAAACTTTATTATGGAAACTCCTTTAAGCTTAACTTTAATTTTAAGCAGAGATTTCTAAGCAAATATTTATTTAAGAAAACTGAGATTTGAAAAAACATGGACATACAGTTGGAAACTTGTTAAGGGTAGATTTTGTACTAACATTATAAAGTTCAGGCCTTTAAAATACAACTCCATTTTATTTTGCAGAAATTAGGTGAACAGAATTGACCATCTTCATTGGGCTGAATGGCCTGTTCTCATTAAAATTAATCTAATGTTTTTTCATATTCCAGTTACCTTCTGATGTTGTTGTCATTTTGCTTTGTATATGTTGTTGCATCCTCTGTCTAACATGAGTGAGAGCTGTGGGGATGTGTTAACTGGAGCTGTAATGGCTAGACTGCATGAGCTGGAATGGGGAGTAAGTGCTGCACCATTTAGGAATTCGAAGTAAGTGGAATCTATCTATCTATCTATCTATCTATCTATCTATCTATCTATCTATCTATCTATCTATCTATCTGATATCTTGCTTGAAAGTATGGAGCACACTATTGTAGTTCTTTAAATGGAATTTGTTTCTTGAAAATTTTGTTTAGTCAAGATTATTCCTTATGTTCTTAATGAAAGTTTTCATCCATCCATCCATTATCCAACCCACTATATCCTAACTACATTGTCGCCAATTATATGCATTTTTATATGGAACTGATATAAGGTAAGGTATCAGGTATTAGGTATTAATTTAATTACATTCAATTGATCATCAATTTATAGTATCATACAGTACATTGACAAGAGTTGCTAGGCCCACTGGTGTGGAAACATCAAAAATGTGATGAAAGATCAGAACATGTGAAAACAGTACAGCAGAAACAAATTAGTGAACAAAAAAATTACAATAAATGTTAACAATTAAACTAACACAGATTCAGTATTTGAATAATAGAATTTATTTTTTTTTTTTTTATTTATTAATTTTATTACAATCAATACATAGCAATCAAGTTTTACAAAAAAAAAGAATTATGCTAAGAACAGATCGATCCCCACCCTTGAGAGAGAGAGCAAGCCAAACGGTGTAAAATTTAAGGCTTTTAAAAATACCTAAATCAACAAATTCTCTGTGCTTTATAAAATCATTTCAAAATATTACTGATTAGATCCTGCCATGTTTTGAAAAAGTCTGCACAGATCCTCTAACTGAGTATTTGATTTTTTCCAATTTTAAATAATATAACACATCAGTTTCCCACTGACTTAAAGAGGAGAGTTTGGGTTCTTCCAGTTTATCAGAATAAGTCTGCGTGCCAACAGTGTAGTGAATGCAATCACAATTTGTTTGTCTTTCTCCACTTTAAGACCCTCTGGAAGAACCCCAAACACAGCTGTTAATGGGTTAGGAGGGATTGTGAGTCCAAGACTGTCTGAGAGGTAATTAAAAATTTTTGTCCAGAATAATGTTAATTTGGAGCAGGCCCAGAACATGTGACCTAGTGAGGCTGGGGCTTGGTTGCAACGCTCGCAGGTTGGATCATGCCCTGGAAACATTTTGAGAGTTTTAGTCGAGACAGATGTGCTCGATATATAATTTTGAGTTGTATAATTGTATGCTTTGCATATGGAGCTTGAGTGAATTCTCTGCATTGCTACTTTCCACTCCTTTTCTGATATATTAATTGAGAGGTCATTTTCCCAGTGTCCTCTTGGATCTTTGAAAGGAAGGGATTGTAAAAGGATTTTATATATTGTAGAGATGGAGTCTAACTCCTTGAAATTGAGCAATAATTTTTCCAGCGTGGATGAGGGTGCAAGATGAGGAAAATCTGGAAGGTTCTGTTTAACAAAGTTCCTGATTTGAAGATAGTGAAAGAAATTTGTAGCTGGAATGTTAAATTTGGAATGTAATTGTTCATAGGATGCAAAGACGTTGTCTATATAAAGATCTCTAAGCAAGTTAATTCCAAATTTTTCCAGATATTAAAACTGCATATGTTTGTGAGGGTTGAAAGAGGTGGTTCTTTTGCAGGTGCCACAGAAAGAAGCTTCTCCGTCTTAAAATGCTTTCTACATTGGTTCCAGATTCTAAGTGAGTGGAGCACAATTGGGTTATTAGTGTATTGCCGATAACGTGTGTTTATTGGAGCACAAAGCAAGGAATACAAAGAAGTACTGCAGGATTTTACTTCTATTGCGGTCCATGCCTGTGTATGTTCTTCTATTTGTGTCCAGGTTCTTATCGACTGTATATTTGCCGCCCAGTAATAAAACTGGAAGTTAGGTAGAGCCATGCCGCCTTCTGCCTTTTGTCTTTGTAGGGTCGCTTTTGATGCGTGGATGTTTAGAATTCCAAATAAATGAGGTTATTGTTGAATCTAATTGCTTAAAGAACGATTTATTAATGTATATTGGTATGTTTTGAAATAAAAAGGAGCTTAGGAAGAATATTCATCTTAACAGTGTTAATTCTTCCAGCTAGTGTGAGATGAAGGGTTGACCATCTATGCAAGTCTTGTTTAATTTTTTCCATGCAGACGATAAATTTTGTTGATAAAGAGCTTTATGTTTACTTGTGATGTTTACCCCGAGGTATTTAAACTGTTCTGCAATGATAAAAGGAAGGGTGTCTAATCTAATATTATATGCTTGAAATTCACCGGAAAGAGTACACTTTTATTCAGATTAATTCTGAGACCAGAGAGCTTTTGAAATTCTGTGAGTGCTGCTAAGACTGCAGGCACAGAATTTTCTGGGTCCGATATATACAGTACCATGTCATCTGCATATAATGAGATTTTCTGTTCCAGTCCTTCTCTGCTAATCCCCTTTATCTGATCAGTATTTCGACAATGTATTGCCAGTGGTTCAATGGCAATTGCAAACAGCAGTGGTGACAAAGGGCATCCTTGTCTTGTGCCACGCTCTAGTTTAAAGTAGTCTGAGCAAATGTTATTGATGCAAACTGAAGCTTCTGGGTTAGTATACAGTAATTTAATCCATGCACAAATGTTCGGGCCAAACCCAAACTTCTCCAAAATAGTAAAAGGTATTTCCATTCAATCATGTCGAATGCTTTTTCTGCATCCAATGATAATAATATTTCTGGGGTGTTTGATTTAGTTGGTGAGTATATTACATTAAACAGGCGTCAAGATTTGAAGATAAGTGTCGGCCCCTAATAAATCCAGTTTGGTCTTGTGATATTACTGAGGGGAGCACTTTCTCCATCCTTCTAGCTATGATTTTAGAGAGTATTTTAACGTCGTTATTCAGAAGTGAAATTGGTCTGTATGATGCACATTGTAATAAGTCCTTATTTTGTTTTGGAAAGACAGTGATTAGTGCTTGGCGAAAGGTTTGTGGAAGAGATTGGTTATCTCTGGCTTCTGTAAATGTTGCTAATAGGAGGGAGCTAGCTGAGCGGAGAATTTCTTGTAAAACTCTGCAGGGTAGCCATCAGGGCCTGCTGCTTTTCCACCTTGGAGTGACTTTATAGCATCCAGTAATTCTGATAATGACAGAGGTTTATCGAGCTCCTCCACACTAATAGCGCCAATTTGTGGTATCTGTAATTTATCCAGAAATGCATTAGATTGTATATTGTCTTCTTTAAACTCAGTAGTATATAGGGATTTATAGTAGTCTCTAAAAGTGTACATTATATTTTTGTGTTCGATGATTTTATCTCCATTCGTGTTAGTAATTACCGAGATTGCGCTATGCACTTCTTGCTTGTGAATTTGTTGCGCTAAAAGCTTATTAGCTTTCTCCATGTTCATAATAATGATGTCTGGATTTGTAAATTAGTTGTTCGGTTTCTTTAGTTGTCAAGAGGTTTAATTCTGAATGTAGAGCCTGCCTCCTCTTATGTAGAGTCTCGCTTGGTAGTCTGGCATGTTCTTCATCTATTTTAGTAATTTCGCTTTTATCTCTGCTACTTTCTTCGCTCGGATTTATTTCTGTGGGAAAGATATGAGATAATCTGTCCTCTTAAGAAGGCCTTAAGAGTTTCCCAGAGTATTCCTGCAGAGATCTCAGGGGATGTATTTGTCTCTAGAAAGAATTCAATTTGTTTGGATATAAATTCAGTACAATTCTCGCCAGCTAATAGAAGCGGATTGAGACGCCATCTGCGGGTGAGTGTATGGGGCTTAGTAATTTCAGCTCCAAGATCATCGGAGCATGGTCTGAAATAACAATAGCATCGTATTTACAAGATTTAATCTTAGGCAAGAAGTTATTATCTATAAAGAAGTAATCAATCCTTGAGTAGCAATGATGTACTGGTGAGTAGAAAGAATATGTTCTTGAATTTGGGTTTAAAAACCTCCAGGGATCTGATAAGTTGTGATCAGTTATAAACTTTGTAATTATCTTTGCGGTGTTAGTTGCCGCTCCCCCTGTGGAGGAAGTCTTATCTAAAAGTGGATTTAGAACACAATTAAAGTCCCCAGCCATTATAAGTTTATGAGTGTTCAGATTGGGAATGGATGCAAATAAATTTTGTATAAATTCCTTATCATCAACATTAGGTGCATAAACATTTATCAAAATCATTTTACAGTTAGATAAGTCTCCCATGACCATCACATATCTCCCTTCAGGATCCAATACTACATCTGATGCTACAAATGGTACTGTTCTATGTATGAGAATTCCCACCCCTCTAGTTTTCTTTGTAAAACTAGAATGGAACATTTGGCCAGTCCAGTCTTTTGCAGCCGGAACTGATCCTTATAATAGAATTTAAAGCCAAGCGTTCAGAGAAGGTCCATGAAGACATGAAAAGAACATACAAGCTTCTTACAGACATTTACTGTGCGGGATTTAAAATAAATCTAGAGCCATGAAGCTGTGAGGCTGCCATACCACCTGATCGCCATAACAGGCCATCCACAAGAAGCTAAGGCTTATTTTGGGCCTAGACAGTACTTGGATGGAAGACCATCTAGGAAAATATTGGGTTGCTGCTGGAGGATGTTGTTGAGGTCATCATGGAGTGCTTACCCTGTGGTCTGTGTGTGGATCCCAATGCCCCAGTGTAGTGACAGGGACACTGTGCTATTAAAATCGGCACCATACTTTGAATGAGAGGTAAAACTGAGGTCCTGACTCTTTGTGATCATAAAAAATCCCAATGCATCTTTTGAAAAGAATAGGGTGTTTCCTGATGTCCTGGCTAAATTGTCCACCTTGTCCTAGTCATTCTGGCCCTCTAGTCAGCCCCTGTTCTTTACTGGCTGACTATCTCTCTCACCTCTTCACCACCTTATAACTAATGTCTGGTGAGTGTACTGGTGCAAGAATAGCTGCCATCACAACATCCAGGTGGACAGTACACAATGGTGGTAGTTGAAGTGGTTTCCCAATCTCTATGTAAAGTGCTTTGAGTAGTTTAGAGAAGCAATATATACATGGAATTAATTATTATTTTTATGCTGTACGGTGACTCTCAATATTGCAATGTCACATTGGGGTTGTATTTTGGAGATCTTCAAAATTTGATGAATAGGATTAAAAAGCTAATGAAGTGAGTGACCTTCTCTCGTCAAAACTGTTCCAATGCTCTAATCAATATGTTGTGTTAATTAAATTATGAGCTTATTTATATTATTATTTATTTAATCTCCAACACTACTTGCCCATATTATACTTACTAACTGCCCTGGCCAGCATTTGTAGGTTCACAAAGGATAGAACGAAGACTCTGGTTGTATTTGTATGTAAGTTCCTGTTTCATGGGTATGTTTCAAATCTATTTTTCAGTTCTGTGGATTAGTGGCTAGAGGGCGACATTTACCCAACTATATGCATATATATTTTTTTAATTTACTATACATATGACATACACAGACATTATTGTGGTGGGGTTTAAAATTTCATCTATCAACTTTTTAATGGATTTAAGCATGATAGGTATCACTGAATACAATCTGAGCAATTTTTGACTGAAGTCCATGTGTGAGGATGTGAGCTCGTGGACATGACGTCTTAGTCCAAACGAAACATGGTGTAGCTGCTGGAAGGTAAAGCAGGATCAATCATGGGTCAAACACGTGCTGAAAGAAACTTCTCAGTCCAAAAAGGTTTTTTTTAAAAAGGTTTAATGAAAATTCATGCAAACAATTCACACAAGAATAGAGATGAGTTGTTACACACGTAGAATAAAAGGCAAGAAAAAAGGAAAAATGTTTCTTCTTGTTAAACTTCAATTGTTTCTATACGGAAGGAAGAATTATTTCACTATGCTTTACTTCACATTCAGTACGTTCTAAACATACAGCTCTGCACATACAACTGAGCACATTAAGGCACGGTTTGAAACCGTGGGCCTTCCATGCCTTACCTATGGCAAGGCAGGTCACTAACTGAGACTAACCAATAGTCAGAGAGACAAGAAATAGAATATACCAATTCAATTCATTTAATATAACTTAAATAACTAGCAAATGGCTCTTACACATAGCATTGTTTGTTTTCAGCAAAATCGCTTCAATAGATTCTTCTGTACAGAAATAAATAAATACTGTGTGAGCTGATATAGGGAGAGTATTGTGACAGATCAGAGTTTTAAAATGCTTGCTTTACGTAGAGAAAGGCATGTGTTGGACATTTATTTTTCTTTTCAGGATGAAATTCTTGACTTTCCGATTTAGCATGTCTGTTATGTTCCTGAAAAAGTGTCATAAAGAGACATTATTAATTGATTATAATGTATTATGAAGGGATGTATATTATATTTCATGTCTTAAATTCAACAGTCATACTTTCAGAGCCAAACACATTCAATGCAAATGTTTTAAAGACATTATAGAATTTCTGTTTCATGCTAGCTGTACAGTTGTTTCTGTTTATTGTAATAGTTTTAGGCATTTATGTGAAACACGGGTGGCACAGTGTTTAGCACAGCTGCCAAAGGAGACTCTCTCCAATTCTTCGCCTGGTCATTTGTTGGTGTGGGTATTCAATAACTACTTTGGTTTTCCACCAGCTGTCTCAAGAAGTGCAGGCTAATGTGACCGGCAACTTCAAATTGACCCTGAATGAGTGAGCGGAGGTCTGCATGTGAGTATACCTTGCAATCTAATGGCATCATGTCCACTGCTAATGGATGGCTGATTTACACCCGATGTTGCTACAGTTTGTTACTGAATTACTTCCCATTGAAAATTGCATACTACAGCATTCTCAAATTCATTTAATCCAATCCAGGGTTGTGGGAAACTGGAGCTTATTGTGCCAGTAGGGGCATAAGACAAGAACCAATTTTGAACAGGACACAAATGCTGCATATCAAAGCCCAGTGAAAATAAACCAGCAGAATTATGTCATTAAAAATAATAAGTAGAAAAGGAAAGTGGAGGAAAGGCTTTGTGCAACTTCTGACCGCATTTTTCATGTCCCCATGCAGCAGATTGTTTGAGCTGAAATCCATTTCATTCTCAGTGATAAATCAAATTTTATGCTTGTTTGCAGTTTAGCCTGGACAGCTGGAACTCCTGAGGGGGGAAAACACCACTGTGGAAAATAGCTGGATAAATGAAGAAACAGTATTCTTCTGTCTCCACACTCTGCATCGTTAACCAACATGGTGGAAAAGGTCAACTTGCCAAGATCTGACATTTTCATTTGATCCCAAATAATAGGCGGATATATGTGTAATAAATGTGCTGTATTTGCTAACGTAACACGTAAGTTGGGACGTTTCTCCAAAGTGATGTACAAGTAGGTGGCTCACAACTCCTGCAGCCCTGGCTTCAAATCTCAAGCCCAGTGACTACGTGAGTAGTTTTTAATTTTTCTCCACATTTTCTCTATGTGAATTTTTCTCTGGCTCCTTCTGTGTTCCTCTCACATCCCAAAGACATGCTTATTAGGTTGAAGGGTGATTTAAAATTGATTTAAGATAAGTTTTGGTGTGGGTCTTGTGCTAGAGTTGGGCCCAAAGTTGATGGAACAGGATTTGGACAAAGTGAATACTGCATATGGAAAATCTATCTATCTATCTATCTATCTATCTATCTATCTATCTATCTATCTATCTATCTATCTATCTATCTATCTGTGCCACCAGGGTACACAACTCAACCAGACAAAATTTTGGGAAACAGAAAAGGTTGTTTGATAAATGCTTATTTTCCCAAAGGTTTCAAACATTCCAGTACCAAAAATAATACATGACTGAATGACCTTCTGTCTATTCCAGTACAAGATTGTCCACTGCCTCCCAACTCAGACCCCTGATGTAAAGGAGGCTTTATGCAGGACCTGGGAGTACTTGCAGTGCCACAGCAATGCATTTTGGAAGCACTTCAGGGTCAGGGGGAAGCCCCCAAAGTAGCAATGGTGTTCCACTGCAGCTCCCCCTGGTGGCACCCAAGTACCCCAACAGTGTTGCCCATTAGGGCCACAACTCCCAAAATGTCCCGTGAGTGTACCAATGGGAGTTCCGCCACAGGGATGCTGTCACCCTGTATACAGGGGAAACACATGATTCCGGGAAGCAGTCTCCCTCTGTCCTTCCATTATGGTTTCTCAACTGGGAAAGATACCATCAACCATCCCAGCTAGGATGCCTGTCTATCCATGTGTTCCCATTGTGGACTCCTGTCCAGGTAAGGAACTGCCATCCAGCTCTGTTGGGATGACGATCAGTCTATTACGGCATTCACACTATCTTCCTATCCATTTTAACAGTTAATGACATTATGTTTGGCTTCTGAAAAGATAGTTTCGCAAACTGAGTACGATGAGTCATAATGTTGAACATAAAACCTTCTTGTTTACAACCAGGGTATTTATATGATAACTTAAAATATTTTTTTGCCATTGTATTTTGGTACAGTGGGAATTATTCTTTCTGCATTTAGTGCATTTTTTGATCTCTGTGATGTCGAATGATAAGCTTATTTGGATTAGAAATGAGTACATTAGAGGGTCAGCTCAGGTTGGACAGTTGGGAGACAAAGTCAGAGAGGCGAGATTGCTTGGGTCTGGACATGTACAGAGGAGAGATGCTGAGTATACTGGAAGAAGGATGTTAAGGATACCCTAGAGCTGCAGGAGGAAAAGAGGAAGGCCTAAGAGTAGGTTTACGGCTGTGGTGAGAGAGGACATGCAGGTGATGGGTGTAACAGAGCAAGATGCAGAGGACAAAAAGACAGGAAGATATGGAATAAGATGATCCGCTGTGGCAACCCCTAACAGGAGCAGCCGAAAGAAGAAGAAGAATTGCAGGCTGAGCAGCTCTCACTCATTATGTACACAGAATTTCTGGAGTAAACCTTATTTAACTAAAAGTGTTCTCGGCACGGGCGGCACTGTGGCGCAGTGGTAGCGCTGCCGGGTCCTCCCTGCGTGGAGTTTGCATGTTCTCCCTGTGTCTGCGTGGGTTTCCTCCGGGCGCTCCGGTTTCCTCCCACAATCCAAAGACATGCAGGTTAGGTGCATTGGCAATTCTAAATTGGCCCTAGTGTGTGCTTGGTGTGTGGGTGTGTTTGTGTGTGTCCTGCGGTGGGTTGGCACCCTGCTCAGGATTGGTTCCTGCCTTGTGCCTTGTGTTGGCTGGGATTGGCTCCAATAGACCCCCGTGACCCTGTATTCAGATTCAGCGGGTTAGAAAATGGTTGGATGGATGGATGTTCTCGGCACTCCCATTAAGAGAATGGTGCACTTTGTTTAGTTATAAGTGAGCTTGTTTCTTTGAGCAATCATTTATTATGGGAAATGGTTATACTACTATCACCTTGTACCTCCCTGATTTATAAATTCGTATAGTCGGCACATTATATAATAACTGATCACCAGATGATTGATCACCAGTGGGATCTGAACTCATGTCATTAGGCTTTGGGATATACTCACTCACTTACATTTTAACACCATTTTAGTGATGTGGCTGACTTTCTATTTTTGCAACAAAGCTGTCACCTATTGCTACTAGAATAGGCCCGGGGAGATTAGCAACACAGAGAGATCACTTTGCCTAAAATATGCAAGAGGCCTAGTGCAGTCTGGATGGATGGCCAAGTCAGAACTTGCACATGTGCACAGCTCTCTAAACTTGTCAGTGGGAGGTGCACTATATTAAAAAATAAATTTAGCTTTATTTTTTTAACACTGGTAACATAGGAAATTAGGATTCTTAAATTGCTGATGTCAGAAGGGAAATTGTTGCAAAGTAGATTAGTTTCTTCAAAGCAACTTTTCATGGAAATGAATTAGCTAGTCAGCTACTATTGATGTGCACATAAAAGATTAGAAGAACTGCATGTGCTTCTATGTGGGTCAAGTGACAGTCATGCTAATCTCCTTTATTAGGTGTCTCCAAATGAAATATCAATCTCTCTGTTTTGTGAAGGAACTTCATTTGTATTGCATTTAATTTAGATTTCATTATGCTGGCATAGGGGTGACAGTGGCACTGTGATACAGTGTTAGAGCAGCTTCTTTGCAATAAGGAGGCAGGGATTCACATCTTGAGTGCTCCCTGTGTGAAGTGTGCATGTCCTCCTTCTGTTTGTATGAGTTTCCCTCCAGGTGCTCTGGTTTCTTCAAACAGCCCAAAGATATGCAGGTTAGGTGATATGGCCTGTGTGTGTGTGTGTGTATCCTGTGACTGATGCCCTGTCCAGGTGTTGTTCCCACTTTGCTCCCAGTGATTGTTAGGATATGCTCCATTTACACTGTGACCCCATCCTGGATAAGCGGGTAAAGAAAATAGATGGACGTTGTCATAGAGGGCAGGAGTCTATCATGGCGGCATTGGATATAAGGGGAACCACATGTGATGCTTTTTTTATCACAGGGCACATATGTCACTCACAATTTAGAAGTCACTCGTTAAACTAATGGGCACCTACAGCAAACCTGGCACTCAGGCAGTGCCTGGTTTGTGATTGGAACTCAGATTTCTGTAGCTTTAAGACAACAGTGCCACTGTAGCTATCATATGCTTAAGCAGTTCTAGATTTGCTACTTTTATCTTTTAAATTGTACTCTTTTGTTAATGAAATACAGATTCTGTGCCATATTTACTGAGAATGTGCCCCTGTGTGCTTTCACTCTTTTGCTTTGTATTCTGATGTGAAAACTGGACATTTTCAGAATCTATCCAGTGTTTAATTAGGTCCATCTGCTATCCCATATCTGAATTGGTTTTAAATGCCCTTCCTTAATTTCGTTCCTTTGTCTTTTATCCTTACATGCTGCCACATGTGCAAATTTGGGAGGCAACCTCAGGGCTCATTTAAAGATTATTACATTACGAACTGGAGGCTGGCACTGATTGATGGTCCTTCCATCTATGATGTCACTTCCACTTTCTGCTCTCCTGAGCCTACCCCTTCTGGGTCTTCACCTTGAAAGCCATCTTGGGACAGTTTGAAGAAGACTACTGTCTGAGCAAGATGTCATTGTTTTTGTTTTTCTCTTCCTATTAATTCTATTTCAGTTATTTTCAATATACACCATTCACCTAGGTGCCACAACCTTTTTTGACTTGTCCATTGTTTACAATACAGTGCGTTGCAACCCACTTTGTGCACTTTACAAAAGGTGTTATGTAAAATAAAGACTGGCCCAGTAACACACTGGTTAGCGCTTCTGCCTTACAGCTCCAGAGCCCTCAGTTTAAATATCAGACAAGTCACTATAGTATATGACTGCAGTCTGCATTTTCTAACCTTGTCTGCATGGATTTTTGCTTTGTCTTCTCTGGTTTTTCTCTTACATCTCAAAGATATCTATATTTTACAAATTACAAAGATAACTTTACTATATTAATTATTGGTTTTAACATTACTAATTATGAAGGAGTGTGGGTAAGTGAATGAGTGTGCCCTACACTTGACTGGCCCCCACTGGGGGTATTAAGTCCTACCAGAGTGTGGGTTCAGTACTGGACAGATTATTGTATTGTCATGGACTCTTCTAGAACCTGAACCTAGTAGAGCTTAAGATTGGAAATGACCTATATTGTGCATCACCCTCACTGGCAGAAGTCAAGCATCAACAGTGAAATGTCCATCCTTTAACTGCAACCTTCATAAATAACCAACATGAAGCACTGCACAAGTGAGATGTCCCTCCTTTGGTGGAATTAGCCCACAAAGTCTTCCACAGGTTCAAGGCATTTCAGGGACAGGCCCTAGGTTAGAGCTTTGGTGTATCTGTTTTTTTTCTGGTGTTTTCCCTTGTGTTCCCTTGTTATCTTTCAACAGGGGGCATAACAAAACAGAAGGGATGATTCCACACACAACATGCTATAGGAAGAGGGATCAGTACTGTCAGAGAAATAACAGGACAACAACACCAGATTCACATTTCACACAGCATCATAGCCCATATACTGTTGTATTAGCAGATGTAGTAATAGTAGTGGTGGTAGTAATAGTAGCAGTAATGTCATTTGTATAGGACACAGTGAAATTCTTACTTGAATGCTGACCAACATGTAGTAAATCACTACACCCTAATGCCATGTTAAACAATAATTTGTTAAAATATGTAATTTTATGTAGAAGAAAGCACAAATCAGCTTAACTGACATACTTTACAAAGGGCAGGTGTATGATGGCCCAAAGTCCCACCACTTCTCCCCAACCCTAAATTTCATTATGCTACAGATAACCTAGAACCCCATATCTACATGGTGTCAGTGAGATATTCTGGGATGTCAACTACAGTCTTCTCAATGACCTTTACATCACCCTGAAGAAGCACAGAGTTTGGCTAAATACAGATAGACAGATAGATAGATAGATAGATAGATAGATAGATAGATAGATAGATAGATAGATAGATAGATAGATAGATAGATAGATAGATAGATAGATAGATAGATAGATAGATAGAAAGCCAACACACCATTTAATGATATTTTGTAAAGGTATCAGTCTACCAAAGAGTAAACATGTCTGCATTTTTAAGATGATCGTTTGTTGATGCCATTTGCATCCAGTGACATAAGTTCCCATTAACTATTCATCTACAGGGCTTCCAGCTTTTAGTCACCTAATAAAAAAACAGCAACAACATGAAATTAAATATTATAAGATATTTTTATAAAGGAGAGATTATCTACAGACCATACCTTGTTGCCCAGCTTGCTTCCGGAATACTAGCAAATCAAAAAGATATTGATACAGAGAGACAAACCACAATTAGCATCAAGGAAGTGAGATGGTTTCTTTGCATTTTTTAGATATACAATAAGTTAGATAGATAGATAGTCTGCTACTGAATGAAGGGAGGCAGCCCCTTATATAGGAACCCGGATGGGCTCCTGCTGCTTCCCGGCATTCCTCCGCAGAAACACCACAGTGTGGTACAAGTCCTCCTCCGGTTCTCCTGGGCGTCCCAGCTGGGCTCCACCCCCAGCCGGATGCCACAATAGATAGATAGATACTTTATTAATAATCATGTGAGGTCCAATCCAAATGCACAGAAGTGAAGTATATGGCCCACCATAAAACACAGGTTAATACCCAGTGTGAGGGGGGCTTTGGGCCTCTTTACTGGTTGAATGATCTGATCTTGCAATTGTCAAATAAGATCCTGAGCTCTACACCTCATCCAACCTAACAATCACATGACTGATCAAACTGATGAACTACTGAATAAAATATATTAGATTAGATTAATTATTGCAGGACTTGTGATTCAAAGTATATACCTCTGATGTCCACGGGTTTTAATCATTCCTGGAACAACACATTTTTGTTTCAGGACAGCCTTTCACCTTCAACCAATGAGCTTTATACTTAGCTTATGACATCATAAAATATAAAACCATGTGTTGCATAGATCTCCTGAATTAAAAAAAAAATAACATACCTTTCTTGACCAACATAATCCAATTCAAGGTTACAGGGGGCCAGAGCCTACCAAAGCAGCACTGGGCACGAGTTAGAAAATGGCTTCACATACATCCACATTCACAGTTGCACACATCAATTGGGACAATCAATCTAACCTGCAAGGTCTTGAGAGTTAAACCAAAGTACCCAGAGGAAATCCCAGAAGGTGTGCCATCTCTTCATGAATAGTAACTAAAGGCAGGTATTTGAACCTAAGATGCTGAATTAGAGGGGACTGGGCGGTCTCATGGTCTGGAATCCCTACAGATTTTATTTTTTTTCTCCAGCCATCTGGAGTTTTTTTTTTTGTTTTTTCTGTCCTCCCTGGCCATCTGACCTTACTCTTATTCTATGTTAATTAATGTTGACTTATTTTATTTTCTTACTGTGTCTTCTATTTTTCTATTCTTCGTTATGTAAAGCACTTTGAGCTACATTTTTTGTATGAAAATGTGCTATATAAATAAATGTTGTTGTTTAATTAGCTCATTTAAAATACTGATAATTTGTCTTTATTGTGTGTATAGTATGAATTTGTTTAACTTGTGTACGCCTTATATTTTTATTTAATATTGTGGAAGAGCCTTTTCTGCTTCAAGATCTGGAACAACATTAAAAATGAACTGCAGCAAGAAAGGTTTCATTCAGGGAGCTCAGCTAGATTTTACCATGCACATGTAAAAACTTAGCAGCCTTGGCAGGAATTCACATGTGCCTCTGCAGCAGTATCCCTTCATTTGTCTTGCTGTCCACAAATACAAACAGACCTAAAATAAATAAAAGTGATTAGTTAAAATGGGCTTACACTTAAAGTGGATTTATTTCTTAACCTACACTCACATACGTGTTTCTTCAGATGCCAGAAATTCTGCTTTTAATTGATCAAATTTCAGTGCCTCAGATCGATAAAAATGTTTCTGTTAGGACACTAATAGTATGTATTTTAAACAAATGATTCGTCCCATTAAACATGTGGGGCTGATCTGGCTGCGGGATATTTTCCAAGATCCAACAATAAAAGAGATTTATTAGCTTTTTCTGTGACACGTTGTCTTTCCAACGTGGCTACAGAATTTAAAAAACGAGCTCTTGAAAATGTAACTTGGATAGACAGTGGTGTGCCTCTCTTCATGTGTATATATTTTTGCTTCAGGATACAAAATATTTTCAAGTTTAAAGAAACAGTAATTTAAATTTAAAAAAATGTTACAGACATGCAATATTTGGGCAGCATCACATAGAGCCAAGATGCAAGCTCAGTTCCCAGCCTGGTGACTGTCTGCTTGGTTCTTCCCAAAGAAGTATAAGTTAGGTTAACTGGCCATTCCACATTGATCCAATGTGTTCCTATTGTTCATACTGGCCTTCAGTTTGATGCCGTCAGTACCAGGAAATTTAATTTATTTTTAGACCATGTGTTGGATGCGGCAACATGTAGTATCAGCGCATGTTCCTAACCTACCTACCTATCTACATTTCAGGGAGCACTTTCAAAGCCTGCCATATATGATCATAACTGCACGGTGCCGCAGTGGTAGTGCTACTGCCTTGCAGTAAGGAAACCTGGGTTCGCTTCCCGGGTCCTCCCTGCGTGGAGTTTGCATGTTCTCCCCGGGTCTGCGTGGGTTTCCTCCAGGTGCTCCGGTTTCCTCCCAGTGTCCAAAGACATGCAAGTTATTTGCATTGGCAATCCTCAATTGTCCCTGGTGTGTGTGTGCGAGTGCAGTGCGGTTGGCTGGCACCCTGCCTGGGGATTTGTTCCTGCTTTGCGCCCTGTGCTGGCTGGA
Organism: Polypterus senegalus; assembly: GCF_016835505.1. Lineage (NCBI taxonomy): Eukaryota > Metazoa > Chordata > Cladistia > Polypteriformes > Polypteridae > Polypterus > Polypterus senegalus. Next base: position 161,150,168 of record NC_053154.1, read on the forward strand.
ATTGGCTATAGCAGACCCCGTGACCCTGTGTTAGGATAATGACTGACTGATTATATCAGGACGAGTAAAGCACGGCGGAGTCTGACAGACTGCCTGCCCACCTAAGAGGTACCTGTAGGGCACAGGGGGGTTCTCTTATCTTGCAACTGTCTGAAAAAGGCTGCTTTGCAATCCAGCAACCCGATGATGAGTCCCGCCACTCAGAAAATCAGATGAGGTGCCACCCTGAGCAGTAACTCTGATATCAGTCTGCTGGTAATAGCATTTAATGAGGAAGTTAAAAACAAATCTAAAAGTTTGAAGCCATGTTTAACAATAAGTGCATCAGGAAATAACTCTGCAATGTAAAATCCTGGTTCAAAATAGATAATAGAGTTTTTATTAACTAGTGTCTGACTAAACCAGGAGAAGCCTGTCTTGCATGAAGTACCAGGAAATGTAATTTATTTTTAGACCATGTGTTGGATGCGGCAACACGCAGTATCAGCGCATGTTCCTAACCTACCTACCTATATTTCAGGGAGCACTTTCAAGCCATTAAAATCCAACACTATGCAAAGCCTTGTGGACTATAGGGGGCACTCATACTTTTTCCCCAAACCTAAATTATGATCAAAAAAGAATAGAAGTGACAAAAGAAAGGGGTTCTATTACCCAAAGCAAAACCCTAAGCCTTCTGGCCATTCTATTTAGCCTCTAACCTCCTTTCCTTAACTAGTCACTCAGCAATGGCTTTCTTCAAACTCCTATACTGTATACTGACTACAGGGGACTTTTATGCCCAAGTTAGGAAATCCATCAGGGTCAGCACTCGAAGTTCTGCAGAAGCCTTTGAGGAGCTCCCTGTACCGACTCTAGGTTTCCCTGCAGACTTTCTCCATCACTGAGTGTAATTGGGGAGGGCCAGTCTGTCCATCCTACCCAATACTCCTTTGATTTTAACCCGTATTACGCTCTATTGGCCTGGGGGACATTAACAAGGGTACCAAATTGACTGTTCCCTTTCCCACTTTCACACTCTATTGTAGAACACTTCACGTCCCTTGATCATAGCCACAGTGATCTTTCTGTTTGTGTTCTTTCGCAGGACTTTAAACATAATTTCATTCAAAATCAGACAAAGCTACAATAAGCTCACTCTCAGCCTTGCATCACATATTTCTCCAGGTCTTAATGACTGACTAACTCTTTAATCCCTCCCTTCGTCATCTCTAATGGTAGCTTTTTCACACCTACTCTTATCTTATAAGTAATATGATATTATCAATTTGTTACCTATTCTGCTTCTCTACTCAGTACTCACATGTGGCACTTGGTGTCAGTGCTCTACTGCCGAGTTGTTTGCCTGACTATGGAAAGTCATCTCTGATAAAGGAGCACTGGAATCAACGGGTTGAAGGGTCCTTTCATCAGATTGGCCGGCCCAGAACTGATTCAGTTGTGGAAATGGCCAATAGGAGGGAAGCGACTTGTTGACCAAGGTCTCCAATCTGAATCCTCATATGTGATATAATCTGTTTCTTCCATTTTGCTTTGTAGCTTGTCCTGTTACTATTGTACTATTGTATTATATTCCTGAGGTGGCAGTGATAGAGTGGCCATGTAGATCTGTGAAGAGAATTACTTGTATTCTGTTTTGCGTATTGTATTTACCACATTTTTTGACACCCATTGCAGGCCCAACCTACCTGGAGGGGCGTCTCTCTCCGAATTGTCTTTCCCAAGATTTCTTTCATTTTTTTCCACAAAAGGGTTTTGTTTTTGGGAGTTTTTTCTTGTCTTCTCAGGGAATCAAGGATGGTGAGTTTCCAAAAAACAGGGTCTGTTAAGGCCCATTGTGGCACACCATGTGTGATTTTGAACTATACAAAAATAAATTGTTTTTGTTGTTGTTGTGTTCTTCTTTAATCTGCCCTGACTTTGTGCCTCCTCCTTTATATGTTACTTGATTTTTCATTTTCATTTGCACACCCAATAAAAACAATACAGCCAAAATGTTGCACCTTTTACCTTCTTTAATTTTAAGCATAGTAATAAACTTTATCTCTTATTTATTTTACATAACATGTGAATTTGCAGATAGCACTTAAATTAATCTATATCTTTACTACATTGGTCATATAAACAACAAAGAATTCAATAAATAAATAAACCCAAAAATAATAATAGAGCCACTTCCTTCCATCATGGGAATTTTTTATATCTAGTTACTGGACCGGTTTATTGTAATTTCAGAGTGGCACAAAGCTGACTATCTAGGAAGAACCAGGTACATGGCACAAATCATCCAATCAATGTTTCTCACAAAGCCTGCATCATATGATCATAACTGATTGTATCGGGAGGAGTGAGAGAGACTGTCTGGCCACCTAAGAGGTACCTGTTGCATCTTGCAGCTGTCTGAAAAAGGCTGCTTTGCAATCTAGCAACCCAATGATGAGTCCCGCCACTCAGAAAATCAGATGAGGTGTCACCCTGAGCAGTAACTCTGATATCAGTCTGCTGGTAATAGCATTTAATGAGCAAGTTGAAAAACAAATCTAAAAGTTTGAAGCCATGTTTAACAATAAGTGTGTGTGCATTTTTATCATGTAGTAGGCTGAATTTATACATGTGGAATTTAACATTTTTTGATCCTAACTGTAATAACAAATAACAAATGGTAATTTTATAGTGGGGAAAAGTTGTAGTACAAAACTTCCAGCTATAAACTATACTTAAACAAAAGACAGAAAAATGGTTGGGGTCATGGATGAGAAAAACATGTTGAATTAGCATTGATGAAAATTGGTAAGGGAAAAACGCTTTTAAAAATTAACCATTTAGTCCTCTAATGTGATGGTCCACTAAGAAACTACTTTTTCCCGGTATGGCAATGCTTTATATCCCAGTGCTGGAAGAGCGGGTGCTGGAGGTGGGCGAGATGAACATAAGTGATTGGTTTAGATTTTGCATCCTTTCCTTTTCCTCAGTTCACTCTTAAATTGCCCCCCATTTAACTAAATTCGCATTAGCCTCTTCAAGTAGGCACATTTGTCACGATTACATTCATTAATGGTGTGTGTGGGAATTTAATTTCAGAGGGATATTATCAGGGCCAGATCTTCCTTTTCAATTTGTGAAAAGACTGTTATGTTGTGAAACATTTCACTTTGCAGGTGTTATACCAGTTACAGTTAGTTCACTAGGGCCCGTGAAAGGACCAAAAATGTGTAACCTTAGTAGTCGAAAACAGAAATTTCAATAATATTTTCTGTGAAATTCAGAGCATTCACCTAAAAATTGCTGACTAAAAACCAAAAGCTGAAATCGAGAGTTTCTGACAGAGAAAATTTGTTTTTAGCAAAGACTCTTCGGAGATTAATCATCAATCTTGGTTACTGTAAGACACACAGTGCCAGCTTTTATAAAGTTACTCTAGTGATTGTTAACATGGGAGACTTCTGGGATTGAGTATCATGTTCTAGCAATATCTGAAATGGCACCATTTGTTCAGAAAACAAAATTATGACACAGTAAACAAAACTACTTTACTTTAATAAAATTATGTTTAGCCCAACAAGATCAATAACTGTTAAATAATGTTACTTCAAGATTCCCTGGTGAAAATAACTTCCAAAACACTAATTGTTCACAAGAACAAGCTATCCAGCCCAACAAGCATGTCCATCCCATTCACCTAGATTGTCCAAAATAACATCAAGTTAAGATCTGAAGGTCCTTAAAGTCCTGCTCCCCATTACACAACTTGAAAATGTATTCTATGTTTCTCTGTGTGAAGGACAACTTTTCTAACAGTGGTTTAAAATCTGCCCTTAAGTAGTTTCCAACTATGTTCTCATGTTCTTGTTGAACTAATCCTTTTCATTATTTTAAATGGCCCAATCATGTCTCCTATTAATCTCTGTTAGCTTTAGCTGAAAAGGTTAAACTCCTTCTAAATTCTCCTTATAGCTCATACCTCTTAGTCCTGTTTTCAGCCTAGTTGCTCCCCTCTGGGCTTTCTCTAGCCCTGATATATATTTTTTGTACACTGGAGAGCAAAACTATACACTATACACAGTACTCCAGATAAAACGTTGTTTCGTTTCACTGTATCCTGCACTACTGTATATGGATGAAATGACAATAAATACTCTTGAATCTTGAATCTTGAAACCACACTTTAGCATTATATAATTTAAGCATAACCTCCCTTGTCTTCTACTCTGTACCTCATGATATATAACCAAACATCCTATTAACTTTCTTGAACACGTCTGTACACTTTCTGGATGTAGACAGTGACGAGTCCACTATGATTCATATCTATGTGCTTACATTACATTCAATTTCATCTACCACAAATCTGGCCTGACCTCAGTAATGATTCAGCTGATTCTACGTCATCTGCCCTTCCACCATGTTTTGGTATCAACTGCAAACTTTACCTGCTTATTAATTTTAATCTTGTCCAGATTGTTTATGTATAATAAAAACAGCAGCGGCCGCAGGACTTATCCCTGAGAGACTCCTCTTTAACCATCTCCTAATTTATTATAAAGTTCCCCTTACCATTACCTTTTGCTTCCTGCATTTGAGACAGTTTTGTACCCGCCTATAGACCATGTCCTGAAGTCCCACTTCTTTTAGTAATATTAACACTATCTGACTCGTAACTGTGAGTAGTCAGTGTGTCACCTCATCCCAAACCTTTAATTTTATTGAATTTAAACCTTTTTCTGTTTTATGTCTTTTTATGTAAGCTGACGTTTGCTTTTTTACTATTTTTTTATGATGAAAAGTGCCTTGGACACTTGCGGTGTAAAAGGACACTAAAATAAAATCCTTGAATCTTTGACAAATTAAGAGCCACAATATTTTATTTTTAGTCAGACATAAATGTAGTCTTTAAGTGCAGTGCACGTTCCAGAGAAGCTGCTATTGCTACTCAGTCATGCATTATGAGGCCTTTGAGGTGCCCAGTTGCAATCTGATTGGTGGTCCCTCTGTGGTTGGATCCTGCCAAGAGAGCCTTAAAATTGGAATAAGTACGTTCAATAGCTGAATGGACCTCCAGATTGCAATGTTTTAAAAGGTGTAGCATTTTGCAAATGAGATGTCATATGTTGCACAATTTTAGGAAAACTAAAAGAATCTTATATATAAACGTCTACGTGTGGAAGTGTGCCTGTCCGTCCGGCCTGGAAGTGAGAAGTGGAGTCGGGGTAAGGGGCTTCACCCTGAGGAAACAGAAAACCCCCTTAGCCGCTAGTAACACAAGCAAGGCCAGCATGTCAGCAAAACAAAACCTCAGAAGAAAGACAAAGTCGCTTAGCTAACATGTTGCTAACATGGCAAAATGGTATCCCTTTTATTTTTCCTCTCGCCGCTAATGTACAAGCAAGCTGAGCACATTGGCAAAATGAATCCTCCTTGGAGAGAGATGCCCAGAGTAGTTCCTTTCAATTACCTGACATCTCTACATTTCAATTTTTTTCTGACGATTTCAATGGTTTCTAGGACCCTGGGCTTTTTACAGCACGGGCTTACACAGCTAGTGGATCTAAAAAGGGCTACAGGTACAGTATGTAAATCCAATATTGTCAATGACAATATATTCAAAGCTGTTCAGATCAAATGAAATTCAATTTAAATGAATAAGGAATATAACAAATTCACAGTGGCACAGGATCATGATAGTTCAAATGTCATTCTCGTCCTTGATGGGGTGCATGTTGTGTGCAGTTTCCATGTTCTCTCCATGTTTTTGTGGGCATCCTCCCACATGAGGTAACTCCAGACTAGTCCTGTGTGTGTCTATGTTTTGTTCCTGCCTTGTGCCATTACTACTATATTAATCTCAGTATCCCCAAAATGGAAAAAGGAGTTAAAAAAATGTACAAAATAAACATTTGTCCCACCAGGGCCAGGGAAAGGCTTCAGTCCCACGGGATAATAAACTGGACTAATTTGACTTGTGAATGTTATATTAAATTAAGACATTTTGCTCTGTGCTTTATTTCAAGCCAAATGAGACATGGGAATAGTGGAGTGGACAGTTTCTTTATAGCACATTGTATGTAAAACTCGAAATATTTAAAATCTTATAATCACTAATATTGTATGAACAAAGCCTAATGGCTCAATGTGAGTTAGAAATCAAATTACTTTTTTGGCAAGTATTGTACCATGTATTGGAGGATCTCTGTACAATTAGCCCTGTCTTAAGTAGCAGTCTTCTTCTCAAACATTTACACTACTCTGCTGTAGATTTTGAGTGTCTGGCAGTGCCACTGTTGACCTGTGTTTTTTCTCAAGCTGCTACAGTTTTCCTCCCACATCCTAAAGTTGTTCCACTTAAGAATGAGTGTCTGTGTGTGAGTGTGTCTTGTAATACACTGGCACTTCAGTCAGGTCTGCTTCTTAGCTTGTAGTTGGCTGACAATTTATGCAGGGCTGGCCTCTGCCTTATGTCTAATGTGGTGGGTCATTCCCCAGCTCTGCCACTCTGATCACGACAAGAACGCTCTGAACATAGGTGAGATGGAAGATTTTTTGAATATTAAATGTTTTATGTGTGCAATATGGTGATGAATGGATTAGTGAAGCTAAGAGTTTAGCTGAGATCAGATCTTAGCTTGGTCACTGTCTGTGTGGAGTTTAAACGTTCTCCTTCTGTCTGCCTGTTTTTGACTAGGTGCTGCAGTTTTGTTCCCACATCCTCAAGATGTTCCATTCAGGAATAATATTCTGTGTGTGAGTGTGCACGTTGATAGACTGGCACTTCAGTCCGGGCTGGTTCTTGCCTTATACTAAAAAATGTTGGGGGGAAGCTCTAACCCCAAGCAATCCTGAAATGGACAATGCAAGTTATAAACAAGCCTAAATTAGCTTAAACTACTCTAATTTGGGATTTTCATAAGAAAAATAATGATTTACTTCATAGTTTACTTTCATTATTGAAATATTCACATTTGTGCTTCTAGCCTAACCATAAGCCTAACCCTAAACCTAAACCTAACCCTAATTGTAATATTGTATTAGAAGTTTGTATTTTTCACCCTCTGACAATGGCCCATAGAGGGCTTGTTCTGTAGTAAAGGATCAAAAATATATTAAAAAAATCATAATCACTGACCTTGAAATGATCTAAAATGATACCCCACATGCGTAGATTTGAATCTTATCATTTCTAACCTTCTGGGAGTGGCTCTTAGAGGGCTAGGACCACTGTTAAAGAATCAAGTATCATAAATATTATCAAATGACACTCCACATTCCCACAATACCCATTTGTTCGAAGTTTGTGTGAAGGAGTAACTTTGTGCCTCGTATTCTGTTATGGGGTGAACCCCTGGGGTTGGTGGATGTGACACACGCAACTGATCATTTTTGCTGTAGATACCTATTGGTTTACTCTTTATCATAAGGGTATAATATCCTGCACAAAATATGGTCTGAAAATTGCCTACAAATGAGAGTTTTTCAGGTCTAAGGGGCCAAAAATATGGGTGAATCCACAAAAGATTGATGTCTTGCATAACTAGATGTCAAGAGAAGTCAAATATCATATGATGCTGTTTTCTAATGCCAGTGAAACGGTGCTGGACACAAAAAAAACTGAAGTGATTTCAGAGAATTCTGCACATTAAAGATAGAATTGCTGTACGTTCACCATTTTTAGAGCCAAGTATTCTAACCTAACTCACAACCAGTACTGCAAAATAAGAAGTAGAACTGGATGAAACACAGGACGTGCAAACACATACACACTCACCCACAGCACACACACACACACTGACCATCATACCAGGCCAGTACAGAAAAGCCAGATGACTTTGGACAGTAGGATTACAGCACAGTCCTGGAATCCATTCAAAACTATAAATAAATGTGCAGTTCAAAAGTACTTACAGTACTGGATGTTCTTTACAACCACAACACATGAAGTTTCTTGCAATATTCACGCAAAGACTTAAACACTGCAATTATTTTATTATCCATCTAAATTAAAACTCTCGGGCGGATGTAATAAAAGGCTTTAAGTTAAAGACAGAATGCAGAAATGTGGCCAAAGGGATCGGCCCTTACAGGTCTTGAGCAGACGTTCCAGGACTCGATTAGCAGAAAGGTTATGTAATTCACACCGTAAGAGGCCCGCCTGAGTACGGATTACAGATGTTTTCCTTCTTTTGTTTTTAATTAAAAATCCAACTCTTTTCTTGCTTCCGTTCAGAGCAAAGTCAAAAAAGGCAACAAGAGTTATTACATGTTTTATGGAGGACTTGTTTGACTGTTTGCTTTAGTCCTTTCTTTGTTTTTAGGGTTCATTCACTGGCCACAATTGTTTTTTATTCTAAGATGTTCCCACACCCCTTTAGTGTCAAAACAGTTAACTAAAAATGTTAGTTTTCTTCCCTTCAATTTATGTTACTGCAGTCCATTTATCTTCTTTAAAAGTTCATAAGTGCAATAAGAACCTTTTGGAAGTATTTAGGCGTCATCAGCAGTCTTGGAATGCTTATGTGTTTAAGTCAAACTCAATATCACAAATCTCCTATTAAAAACAATTTGCTGCTGCATTACACAATGCTTTATTACAGTGTGAACATAGTGCTGAATATTTTTTGTGGAACACTGTGTACCTTGTAAAGGATTCTCTATGTGGAAAAAGGGTAAAGTGCCATTAATCCATTTCTTCAGGGTCATGGAAAGCCAGTGCCTATCCTAGAAACTTTGTTTGGACTGCCATATCGTCACAGGGATCCTTAAAACTGGGCCAGTTTAGAATTTTCATTTAGCGTAGCATGTACATGCTGAGGTGTCGCCTATTGCACAGCCACACTCGGGTCCTAATTTGGGATCCTGAGGTGGTTCATTGTGTGGTGGGTGCAGCAACACACTGAATCAGTGTGCACTCCCAACTTCTCCTCTCTCCCCCTCCTGGTATATATGTCTTTGGGATAAAGGAAAAAAAAAACAAAAGTACTGAAAGAAAAGTCTAATGAAAGTACGAGGGTAACGTGCAAATTCAACACAGACGGTCATTGGGCTAGAACTTGTGCCCAGGACGCTGGATCCATGAGGTAGCAGAGGTATCCACTGACCCACCATGAAATAAATACATAATATTTATCCACTCTGTGCCAACCACTTGCCATTGCAGGAAATCAATATCTGTTACAGAAATATTGAATGATTACATTATGCAGTTAACTGTTCCCACTAAAGTACTCACTATATGAAATATTAATGCATTTAATTAGGATTTGTTAACAGTGAATTATATAGTATGTACACCCACCTATTTTCAGAATTTACTTCTAAAGTACATGTATTGTGGTAGACATTGGTATCTTGGTGGCTTTATGTTGTAGAACATCAATGAATAGGATTGACAGGCTTTTTGTGCTGAGTGACCTGTTCTACCAAAATTGTTCTAATGTTCAAACCCAGTTCAGGATCCCTGAAAACTGGAGCCAATGCCGACAGTCTCTGATGCAAGGCAGGTTCCCATTCTGAAAGTAGTGCCAGTCAATCAGAGGGTATATTTAAGACCACACTTGATTACTTTAGAGCTGCCAATTAGCCTATAATGCATGTCTTTGGAATATAAGAGGGATTCCAGATTACCTGAAGAAGAATCCTCACAGATATCAGAAAAACATGCAGGTTCCACATAGAGAAACATTCTGCATTCACAATGGTAACAACATTCTACCTGTCCTTAAAAATACTATATAAACAAAGAAAAAATAAGCAATCTTATAAGTTTTCATTATATGAAATATGACAAACCTTGTAGAAACAGTTATCTTTAAAGTTGCATCGAGACCACCTTAGTGCAATCACAGTCTGACACATGAACCCGCCCTTCATTTTTTGGACCCAGTTTAAAGTTGCAAGGAGCCAGTATGTTTTTTGATAATGAGGAGTGCAAGGTGAGAGAACCTCTGGGTAGGATGTCGGTCCATAGAAGGAGTCATTCATGCACATAACCATGAAATTACAGTTACCAATTAACCCAAGCTGCACCACTTTCTTAAATGTGGTGTCTGCTTTTTGACTATGCATCAGCATCTGGAGGGCACTATAATTTCTCCCTTAGGGTGACTGTCTTAGAGATGTAAAAGAAAGCAAGAGTATCTAGAGCAGGGGTCTCCAACACGTCGCTCACAAGCTACCGGTAGCTCTCAAACCCTTTCCAAGTAGCAAACAGTTAATGAATCCTACATAAATTTGAAAACTTGATTAGTCAAATTAGGGTTGTGCGATCTTTCCAAAAAATGATATCACGATCTTATTAGCACAAAATCCTGATCCACAATCTGAATTGCTATCTACTGTATCTTTTCAATGTGGCATACACTTAAGAGAATATCCAAACTCAAACTCATCAAGACCTACTGTAAGTAACACTTTATTTTAAATATCAAACAAAGTTGAATTTAATTGTTCTCTCAGTTAAGCTGGCAAGTGAATGAGGAAGGCCCCTCCACCCGGATTCGCGCAAATAAATCGGTAATGCAAGCGAACTATGATACATAGCGAAATGAGAGAAGTCACAAAAATGTTCAATCAAATTATAGAAAAAAACAGATCTAAATCTCTTAAGTACAGTAGTTCTCTCCTGAAAAAGCGGACAGACATACAGACAGAGAAACATTGGATTTTATATCTATATATATAATTCACTAAGGGCACGCAAGACAGTGAGCGCAAGACAGAGAGCCACGCATGCCAACTCACAGAGCCCCGCCCATCAACTCTAAGACCATGGGATACACACGAGAGAGCCCCGCCCGCCAACTCTAACCCTCCTCCCGCGTCATGGGATGCGCACAACAGAGCCCCGTCTGCCAACTCTAACTCTCCTGCCGCGCCCACCCTCCATCTCGAGGCATGCGCACTGCCTGCTCATGTACCCGCACAGAACACCTCACCAAACACAGCCTCAGTCGCTTTTGTCTCTGCCAGACAGTCTAAATGAACATCAGAGCCACGTTGACTTTTCATTGTTCTTTTCGATACCGGCTGCTTTTCTATATATATAATCGACCAAGTTGCCCGACCATGGGGTATGCACGACAGAGCCCCGCTCGCCATCCCTAATCCTCCTTCCGCGTCCACCATCGCTCTCGAGGCTAAAGAGAAGGCTAAATCAAGCAGCAATAATTAGCGAACAATCAATCAATCAATCAACATTTATTTATATAGCACATATTCATACAAAAAATGTAGCTCAAAGTGCTTTACAAAATGAATAGAAAAATAGAAGACACAATAAAAATAAAGTAGGTGGTGGTGGCCACCACCACAAGAAACCGGAAAAAGAAACAGAAGAGAGAGTAGGGGTCAGTACGGATTTTAGAGCCACCATGAATAGTTATTATGAAGAATTGAACATACAGAGTATCAGGATTATGTTAAAGTGAAGTTATAAAAGGCCATGTTAAAGTAATGTGTTTTCAGCAGTGTTTTAAATTGCTCCACTGTATTTGCCTGGCGAATTCCTATTGGCAGGCTATTCCAGATTTTAGGTGCATAGCAGCAGAAGGCCGCCTCACCACTTCTTTTAAGTTTAGCTTTTGGAATTATAAGGAGACACTCATTTGAAGATCTAAGGTTACGATTTGGAATATAACGTGTCAGGCATTCCGATATATAAGATGGAGCGAGATTATTTAAGGCTTTATAAACCATAAGCAGTATTTTAAAGTCAATCCTGAATGACACAGGCAACCAGTGTAGTGACATCAAAACTGGAGAAATGTGTTCGGATTTTCTTTTCCCAGTTAGGATTCTAGCAGCTGCATTCTGCACTCGTTGCAAAAGATTTATGTCTTTTTTGGGTAGTCCTGAGAGGAGTGCGTTACAGTAATCTAGTCTACTGAAAACAAAAGCGTGAATTAATTTCTCAGCATCTTTCAATGATATAAGAGGTCTAACTTTAGCTATGTTTCTTAAATGAAAAAATGCTGTCCTAGTGGTCTGATGAATATGCGATTTAAAATTCAGATTACAGTCAACGGTTACCCTAAATTTTTACTTCCGTCTTAACTTTTAATCTTAGTGCATTAAGTTTATTTCTGATAACCTCGCTGAATCCATTATTGCCAATTACCAAAATTTCAGTTTTCTCTTTATTTAGTTTGAGAAAATTACTATTCATCCATTCAGACAAACAAAGATAACTGGCGGTAACAGTGCAAAATTCACAATTGGTATGCCAGTTTGAAAAGATAAGTTTTGAGGGTAGTTTTAAAATGTGTTATTGAATCGAGCTGATGTATATGAGAGAGAAGAGAATTCCCGAGTTGAGGATCACTATGAGAGACGCTCGAGCTCCCATAGCACAGAGTTTGATGTGTGGTACAGAAAGTACAGCTGCAGATGACAATCAGAGTGAGCGAGACGAGTGTCAGTCTGTAGGAGATCAGTGAGGTTGTGGAGAGCTTTAAATGTTAAGAGCGGTATTTAGTATTGTATTCTGTAGTTAACAGGGAGCCAGTGAAGTTGAGAGAGAATAGGTGTAATATGTTCAGTGGATTTAGAACAGCAGGTTATTATCCTGGCAGCAGAATTTTGAATAAATTGTAAGCGCTAGATAGGTATTTGTGGGATGACAGATAGAATAGCATTACAGTAATCTATACGTGAGATGACTCAGGCATTAACCAATACTTTAGTACTGTGTTGCGTAAGAACAGGACAAAGTCTAGAAATGTTTCGGAGATGGAAGAAAGTAGTCTGAGAAATGTTACTTATACAGGAGGAATTATTTAATGATAATAATAATAATTATTATTATTATTATTTAATAATTGCCATTATTAGTGTATAACTGGATATAAATAATTGCATGTAAACAATTTGCCAAAATCTGTTGTATGTAAACGATACTGTTTAAAACGTTATTGTTTTTTCATCAGAAAACCCGGTTTCCACATCTTACCTGTATTAGTTTAAATGACACTTTTCCCACTCAAAAAAGTGCGGACGCACTGACTTATCATGTGGACTGGGCAACACAGTGAATGCAGCATCTATCTATATATGTCTATGTTTTCCATAGCCTGCTACAGGAAGGTACTCTCTCAACCATTGGCATTGGTTTTGCTCCTTGCTATTTTCATTATATTGCGACGGTGGTTTCCTAAGTCTTTTTTATACTGAATTCCTTTCTCACCGTTTTCCGTTCCTATTCTTACACCGCCATATGCTACGGCGGGCTTTGGCTAGTATTATATATTAGTAAACCTTCAAAATAATGTGCAGTTAAAGTTTCAACAGCATTCACAACACTTCTGGAGCTTAGTAGAGCCAGATAACTATAAGAATCTTCACTAAGCAGCTCTTAAAATGTCTGCTTTTTTTGGGTCTACATACCTCTGTGAGTCTGCCTTTTCCGACATGAATGTCATGAAATCAAAGTTCAGAACAAGACTGACAGATGAACATGTAAATGACTCCATAAGAGTAAACCTAAGTGGCTACACTCCACCATACACCTCTCTTATTGACTCCATGCAGTGCCATTTATCTCACTAACTAAAAAACACATCACACATGCAACTGGACATGTGAATACTCTTGTGAAGTGAAACAGTGACATGTAACAAAATGACAAATGAATAAGGAATATCTGTATATTGGGAATTGCATTGTTTTGTTTCGACAGAATTCATGTTTTAATTCAGTAGTGTGAGATACACTAGAAAATGCATCACAGGCATACAAAATGCACTTGCAGGTGAACTAAATATTTTTTGTGATGTTTTAATGCAAAGTTGTGGACATCAACATTTTGCAAATGTTCAGGCAAAACAAGATTATTCAGTTTGTTTTGTTTTAAATAAGCTATGAGAATAAATGTTAGAAAACATGAGTAGCTCTCGGCCATTTTCATTTTGTAAAAGTAGTCCTCAGGGGAAAAAAGGTTGGAGACCCCTGATCTAGAGTATTCCATATAAACATGAGGAAAGTGTGAAGATTCCACACAAATAGAAATGGGAATTGAACCCTGGAGTTTAGTTATAATAAACATTAGGTCTGACTACTGTACCACTGGTTAAACACACAGCTCACTGGGAAATCCCATTACTGGTTGATATAGATTGTTAATAAAACTATACATTGAAGACAAAGGAGCATTAAAAGCAAATAAGAGGAAGATTATTTAAAACCCACCAATCAGGGGAAATGTATAAAGAAATATCAAAGGTACAACACATACTCCATAGAACAACAGAGCACACATGAGACTGTGCAGAGGAGCATATACACAAACAGAAATGTATTAGTCTGGGGGACAAGGAGGGAGCTCATACTCCTCTAGAAGGGAGAAACTGTGCTGGCTGCTTGAAAAAAAAATCTCCACAAAAAAGTGAAAGCCACAGAAGACTAAAAGACCTCAGGTGAGACACAGTGATACAAGGTTCAAAACAAACTTGGAAAATGTTAGCCTTCAAATGCTAAGCTCTGTAATTAATTCATAGGTAATAGTAGGAGCATCATCCTAACAGTGAAGCCTGGTGGCATCAATGCTCTGTGTCATTGTCTGGAAAACTTCATTAGATGAAAGGCAAAGTAGATGCAGTAACACATACTGAAACACAGTAGATTAAACCAAAGGCAGTTTACAAGGAGAGATCCTGCCCCAAGTGGAGGAGTTTAAGTATCTTGGGGTCTTGTTCACGAGTGAGGGAAGAATGGAGGGTGAGATCGACAGGCGGATCGGTGGGGCATCCGCAGTGATGCGGGCTCTGCATCGGTCTGTCGTGGTGAAAAACGAGCTGAGCCGTAAGGCAAAGCTCTCAATTTACCAGTCGATCTACGCTCCTACCCTCACCTATGGTCATGAGCTATGGGTAGTGACCGAAAGAACGAGATCGCGAATATAAGCGGCTGAAATGAGTTTCCTCCGCAGGGTGTCTGGGCTTTCCCTTAAAGATAGGGTGAGAAGCTCAGTCATCCGGGAGGGGCTCAGAGTAGAACCGCTGCTCCTCCGCATCGAGAGGAGTCAGATGAGGTGGCTCGGGCATCTGATCAGGATGCCTCCTGGACGCCTCCCTGGTGAGGTGTTCCGGGCACATCCAACCGGGAGGAGGCCCCGGGGAAGACCCAGGACACGCTGGAGGGACTATGTCTCCCGGCTGGCCTGGGAACGCCTTGGGATTCTCCCGGAAGAGCTGGAAGAAGTGGCCGGGGAGAGGGAAGTCTGGGCCTCTCTGCTTAAGCTGCTACCCCCGCGACCCGACCTCGGATAAGCGGAAGAGGATGGATGGATGGATGGATGAGTTTACAAGAGACCTGAGGCTTCAGAGTCAAGTCATCATCCACAGTGACTCCAAATGCACTACCAGAAACCCATAGGAGTTACCTACACACAAGTCAGCATTCTGGAGCCACAATCCAGCTGAGAATATCTGGCACCAGCTGACAGTAACTACACACCAAAGGTCTCCATCCAACATGAAGAAGCTTACATAATTTAACAATTCATAGTGGACTAAGATTAAAGTATCCAGTCCAGGGGTCAGATTTATAGCACAAGTATATGCAACAAGAGACGTACACAAGTTTCCTCTTCGGAGAAATTGTAAAATAATGACACTCTTAATAAAGCAGAGAAATGTAGCCAAACCAGCTACATAAACATATTTAACCTTGAAATTGATGACTATGATGTAGAGACTCTATTTTACTTTCTTTTCAAGAAGGTCAAAGCTACATATTTGCACTGAAGAACTTGGTTTTTTTTTTTTAACTTTCTCATATACAAAGTATAGGGAAAATATTGTAATCCTCCAAAAATTCCATTTTGAGATTTTGATGCAGCTCAACGTTTTAGACCTCCTTGAGTCCGAAAATACCATCTTTGGAATTATGTCTGTGTGTCTGTCTATATGTGTGTGTATATGGTCAACCAAATTTTGCATACAAGTATTAGGTACAAGCCATAGATTTCTATCAGCTTCTCAGCTAATTCCACTAACTGGAAGTGGTACTTCTTTATTCATGCAGCTGCAGAGTCTGATTTATTCAACATTGCTTTTATAATAATTATTCAATAAATTAATAATTTGATTTGTTGTTGATGATTCTTTAATGCATCTGCGTGGGTTTCCTCCCACAGTCCAAAGACATGCAGGTTAGGTGCATTGGCGATCCTAAATGGTCCCTAGTGTGTGCTTGGTGTGGATGTGTGTGTGTGTTCCCTGCAGTGGGCTAGCGCCCTGCCCAGGGTTTGTTTCCTGCCTTGCGCCCTGTGTTGGATAGGATCTGCTCCAGCAGATGCCCGTGACCCTGTAGTTAGGATATAGCGGGTTGAATAACGGATGGATGGATGGATAATGGATGGTTGGATGGGTTCTTTAATGCACATAATACAATAATATAGCCATTGTCTCGTGGTTTACTCCTCAAATAACTATCCCCATATCTGAGTATATGAGACATTCTATTGAAGACTACTCCCATTTTTTTTCATTTTACATCAGCTACTTGTTGTCACTTCTCAAGACTAATATTCCTTGTTGTCAATAACTGCATTAAGTAAAAACACAGATGTGATTCACTCCCTGCGTAAAAAATGCTACTAATATTATGTCCTATAGTCCACTCATATTTATATTCAACATGGCTTGTTTCGCGCTGTTTGAAGAGTATGCAAATAGTCATATACAAAGGAAACAAGCTTTTAGGAAACGGCATGCCCATGATGACTGGCCAACGAGCCAATTTAGAATCTTGGAACTTTGTGCTGAATTGGGCTCAGCCTTAGAAAGACTGACCATCTGCAATCAGGCTACAATTGTTCATATCCCAGTTTTAACAACAGTTGGCTTTCTGGTACCTACCAGAGGATGCTGGCCGAGAGGTCAGGGAAATCTCAGCTAAGCCACAGCTCCATCATGCTCCTTTATGAGGAGCTACATTCAGTTTACATTTGGTTTTGTTGTGCATGCCAACATAGCAAATAAATATGCAACACTATACAGTTTTCCTAAAAAATTAGGATATTGGCTGCATGCATATTGCAATAAGGACAACTAGAAAGCATGAAGCTGCTTTTGTTAACCATAAGCAGTCACATTTCATTAACATGCAAATCATCTGTGCATTCAAGATGAAACTGACTGCTCAGATGTGGAGTGCACCACAGGACTCCCGAAATGCAGGTGGCATTGTCTGGATGTATCAGATGGTATTCATGATGCTGTGCATGGTAGCTGGTAAGTGTTTCACGTGGCCTTTACTACTCATTGTAACAGCAATCATATCATTACATGTGTCAATTGATGCTGGCATCTCATTCCTTTTCCTGACACCCCAGAACACTATAATGTGACACTCCGTTGTGGAGCACATCATAGGACTCCTCAAATGCAGGAGGTGCTCTCTTGATGCATCAGGTGGGAGGCTGCTCTGCTAGCCACTGAATGACTGCAGTACTGTGACTGCATTTATACGAGGCTGATTAGCATAGTCCATGTATTGTTATTGGAGGGTGGCAACTGGACAGAATTTCGAGCACATTCGCGTATGCATATTTACAAGATGATTGTGATTTATGAAGAGTAAATTGCATACAAATGTCTGTAACAAAGGTCCGTAAATCAGATTTTTTTGGTGTAGGCATTTTCCTGTTTTTCGGTGTATGCATACTTTCATGCTCATATTCACATAAATTTTTGCAGACTCCAGATGAGTAAAGCCAGTACAGACTTCGATTAAGAACAGTTACTTGCTGGTGTTAGTTGTAAGTACTTATAATTTAGAAGGGCTTATCAACATGTTCAGTCAATTTGACATTATATGTAGATTAATTGCAGCACAATGGCGCAGGGTTAGCTCTGCTGCCTGACAATTTGAATCCTCAGCCAGTCACAGCCTTTGTGGAGTCTGCATGTTCTATTGTGCTTCTATTTGACTCCCACATCCCAAAGATCTGTGTGTTAGCTTAAATTGTACTGTATGAGATGAAGGGCTGTCATCCAACTAAGGTTACCTGATATTCCAAGCCTGATAATACCAGGATGAGTTCTAGAATAATAATAATACTAATAATAATAATAGTCTTCTGCTTCTTCTTTCATAACTATACCCATTTTTATATGGGGTTGCTATTTTCTTACTAGACTTCTTTAACAGAAGTTCAGTGTGATTTTTACAGGTGCATGCCTTTCCTGATGCCAGTTCTCCCCATTTATAATAATTTATATAACACATTTCAAAAAGCAATGATATAAAGCGCATCACTTAATGCAATCAAAAAATTTTACCAAGTAAAACTTATCACGGAAATAGATCATGCATTACAAATCTGTAATCTAAAGTGCAAATAAAAGCAGTACATAAAATAAGCATGCAAAAAAATAATATGATTATTATATTAAATTAATTAGACATAATTATATGTAATAAACAAAGAACAGCAGTGATGGGGTGATAAACATGTAGTAATGGGGTTTCTCTTTCTCTGGTTTTAGGTAACATTTTTTGCTCAGCAAATTCTATCTATCTATCTATCTATCTATCTATCTATCTATCTATCTATCTATCTATCTATCTATCTATCTATCTATCTATCTATCTATCTAATAAGTGCTTTCTGATTAAGACAAGTTTGAAGACAATTGTAGTAGTCTAGAATTGCAGAATCCAAAGCATGAATAACAGTTTCTGTATCTCCAAAATTCTGAATTGATCTGGCCCCAGAGATGTTTCTAAGGTGATAAAAACATAGTTGCAGGGTCGTTTTCAGGTGGCTGTCATATTAGGGTACTTTACCATGTAGGCAGAGTGGTGGCTCTGAGGCTAGGGATCTTCACTGTCAATTGAAAGCTTGCCAGTTTGAATCCCGTAAATGCCAAAAGGGATTCTGCTCTGTTGGGCCCTTGAGCTCTTAACCTGCAATTGCTGAGTGCTTTGAGTAGTGAGAAAAGTGCAATATAAATGCACAGAATTATTATTAGCCATTATGGATGTAGTGAGAAGTCAAGCAAAATGACACCTTTTATTGGCTAACTAAAAAGATTACAATATGCAAGCTTTCAAGGCAACTCAGGCCCCTTTTTCAGGCAAGATGTAATTATTACAAGATTATTACATCTTGCCTGAGAAAGGGACAATGACATCACTGGATCGAGAAAGGTTGAGCAAAATAATAAACATAAGGAAAGAGTTTTTTGCGCCATTTGTGTTTCATTTTATCTTTAAATTACAATAATTACCCAACTGCCTAAGTTAGGAGATTTGAAGCAATTAAAGTGTCAGCAGCAGGAAGGAAACAAAGATGAAAGTTTTGCTTTTGCTAAAAACCCATTATGGGATTAATGTGTTGAACATGACCCTGGTGGCACGTTCAACACACACACACTTAGGAGCGTGCAGCACTACAGATGATGGAGCCTTCAGATAGGTGGGGGGTTGCAGAACAGCCAGTTTCCTGGTACTGGGTACAGCGAAGGCAGGGGGCAATTTAGAAGAGATTATTCTGATCTTAAACTCTTTTCTTATTTGCAGGCACACTTTCAGTTGTCATTTAGCACCCCCTTGTACTAAGGTGATTTTCTTTTAATTGTAGAGTGAAATATAACTTGACTAGCATGATGGAGCAGTATTAAGTGTTGTTTCCTTATGCATCCAGTATCCTGAGTTTCAAATCTTGCCCATGTGCAGTCTACATGTTCTATGGACATCTCTATGGGTTTCCACTGGATAGTCTGGTATTCCATCCCACCTCGTAAAAGATGGGCAAGTTACGTTAACTAGTAAATGTAAATTGTCTACATTATGACTCCAAGTGTGGAGTGAGCCCTTCCATGAAAGGGCCCCCAATTCATAGTTGGATCCACAATGGGCAAAGCAGCTCCTTTGAAATCATTAAGTAGTAATTAGCCAGGCTTTCAGAGGGAGCACTAAAATGCATCTGCTTGCAGTAGAGGAAAAAGCTGGAACTTTTCATACTGGATCTAAACACTCACACCTCTTGTCTTCTTTGTCACTTTTTGGGGAAACATAATATTAGCAGTTGCACTGTCACGTGAATAAAGCTCAATGAAATGCTTACTTGCATGTCTTAATGAAAGATGGTCTCATCTTTGTTAGTTGCTTGCTTGTCTTCACCTCACAAGGCATAATGAGTTGTAAAAATCCTGCGCTGTAAAGATCCCGACATACAACATGCGCTGCATATTGATAATGATTTTCAGCCTGGGTCCAATACATATAAATGATGCTATTGTATGTGGACACACAGCTCAGAACCCCTTAGATATACTGTAGTTGCATCTACAATGTTTATTTTCACTCCTAAAGCTGACCAGTGTGTTAAATTTGGAATTGCAGCCTCATCATATTGTTGTGGAGTAGGAACAGGCCCATGGGAGCTTAAATCTCACCACTATGATGAAGGTTGTTCAGGTGTTTTGGGTGAACAATGCCATTTGAAATAAGAACAGATGGACTAAAACCAGCCTCCTCTTGTGTGTATGTCAATAAATGACTTGAAGGATGGTCATCAAATGTTTCAAAGAAAGGGTTATGATATTGCATGTTAACTGTCCAAGGCAGTGGTGTGATATAGCAGGTCTGCGGCTCAGAAAGAATGGCCAGTTTTAAATAAATAATCACCAGACTTGCGGCTTAAAGAGGGGGCGTGGTAGTGTGGCCAGAAAGGTTCCCAGGCATGATATTGGCATGGGCGTTTCCGCACTGAAGTGCAGAGATGTGGGATCACCTGTGTCCGTAACTGATGCTGGGAGCTGCTAATCATCACACCTGTGCCACGTCCCCATTATAAATAGGAGAAGCGCGGGGGAGCGGAGGGTATATATAAAAAGAGAAGGGCGGAGGTTAAGGGAGAAGAAGGCTGGACAAGGAAAGCCGGTGCAAGCAAGCAAGAGTAGGCTTGCTTGAGGTTGCAGGCAGCTGGAAGAAGAGCCTCTCAGCATGAGTGTTTGGTTGACACTCAGGAGCATAAAGAAGTGGTCACTCCTGCTGAGAGTTTAAGAGGAGCAGGAGTGACTGGAAGTTGGTTGGCTCGCCGTATATGGCTGTGGAAGACAGCGGGAGTCGCGGAGGCTTGGGAGAGTGAGTCCCAGCGTGAGCGGCCTGGTAGCTGGGAAACCCGAGTCTCAGTCTGGCAAGAGCCGTACAGGGCCAGGGGTCGGAAAGTTACCACACCAGCAGGCGAAGGTCAGCTGCAGGTAGGGCGACTCCTCTGTTGCAGGGCCTAGAAGGGAGAAGCAGGGAAGCTGCCAGCTAAAAGAAGAAAGCACCGGGTTTTTAAAGTAGGGACTGCTTCCAGTATTTTAACCTCCTTTTTAAATGGAACTATTTATTGGGATTTTAACCTCCACTTGTTGTTTTTTTTTAATAGATTATTTATTTATTGACTTTTGGAGAACTGCACTTTATTTGGACTTTGGTTTGATTTTTGTAATAAATGCACTTTGCATCTTTTAGCACCATACCCTTATTTTGTTTGCTGTCCTCATTGTCCAGCTCATCCGGTTACATTACTGATGGTGTTGAGTTCAAGACGCTCCCAGAAGAGTGGTGGGAGCATGGAGCAGGACCCACATCATCACAAGTGGAGGGATGTTTAGTAAAAACAGTGCCGCTCAGACTTGTGGGTGTTGGCGTGTGCCACTGCAAAGCCTTGTGGTGGTGGGGTGGTCAATAGGGAAACTAGCTGATTGCTTGTTAACAATGAGGTGTTCCTCATTGACACTCCACAAGTTGTTAAGAAAAGCACCTTCACCCACAAGGAACCTGAGCAGGATAGAAAACAGGAGAGAAAATGAGACTGAGTGAGCAAAAAACATGAGAAAAAAATGGAAGAGAGGAAGAGAGAACAAGCAGAATCAGCTGGTGAGGCTAGTGCAATGTTGAGGAGGCAAAATGGTCAAAGGTGCCCCACAGTAGAGCCAGGAGAATGGCACTCCTGGGGCAGATCAACCCTGCAAAGCACTTTGGGGTTGTGGGCTCTGGGGTCCTGCAGTGCTTGATTGAGGTGGTAGGGAAAGGTAGCCAGACTCGATGGATTCCAGTGGGATATCTTTGAAGATTGCTGAGATGTGAGTTCGAAAGGGGACTGTGTTTGGTGGAGTCTCGTCCCAGCTAAGAAGACCTGAATGGTGAGCAGGGGAGATGAGGAAAGACAGGGTGTGGTTTCATCTCTTATTTATTACATTTATTAATTGCTTGTGTATCTATTCACTTTGCTGTTTTATTTATTTATTGAAGGACCAACTGTACTGCACTTTTTGGGCACTATTGTTGTTCCTAAATAAGCACTTTGCACTTTTTGCACCATACTTGTTCTTAAGAGTTGTTATTGCACAAGTACATCCTGCTTATGCCTATCAATGAGCCAGGTTTATGACCCAGGGCATCACAAGGGAACTGTGGAGTCACTTCACATAGAGGGACTGGTATATTTGGACTAGATATATTCCTTTTTTATGAAGGACAGAGCTTCTAATATTGTGACTTGGGAGATTAAAAAAAATGAGAAAAATCAACAAAATAAAGCAGCTGTGAAAAGACAAGCATGAACGTAAACACAGCTTCGGAGGATTGTTATGGTGGTGGGTGTAGAGGCAATGCATGACTCCCACTCAAGTGTTAAAGGGCAAAAATCAGGAAAGGGGGGCACAACTCAGACACCCAGCATTAGGTCAGCACAGCCTGCAGGCTGAGGGAAGCACAGTGCTTGAGTTCCCATGAGCTTTTCACTTACAACCTTTCCTCGGGGCTTCCTTTCTCTCTTCAGCAACTGAGGTCAAAGTAATGTCAGAATGAGATAAGCAAAAAAAAAAATAAAATAAACAGTCAGTTACATTACCTGGATGTGCTGCTCCTGTCTCCCTGGGCACCAATGCCGAATCTTCACTAAAGAGGAATATTCAGTTAGTTCTGTGCTTCATTTATTCATTGGAAAATTTACTTTGGTAGGATATACATATCAAAAATATTCAACTGATAAGGCAGGATTCGGGAATTTCTTTGGATAGCCTTGTCTTAAATTTTTGGCTGGATGTCATATAGAAGTGTATTCATCAATTAATCCAACCTTTTCGTTTCCTGAGCTCTTTAGTCAAATATGGGGTTGTTTTTTGGAGACATTATTTAGGCAGGGTCTAACCCAGGATGGGATGCTAAACTTGGCTTGGCACACACTCTCAGACTCTGAGATGCCAGTCAGTCTTAACCTGCATTTCTTTAGGATGTGGGAGGAAGCTGGAGAGCACAGGGAAAACCACATTAACACAAGCAGAACACAAGGGGGAAAACACCTTGCCTGACACAAAGCTTTAACATTTAAATTATTTAGGCATTAAATAAGAAATTCAAAGCAATCGTAAATGCAAAATCTAAGAGAGAAACAACTTAAGATTGGATTGTAAAAGAAAACTGATGTAGTCACATTTTTTCTTACTCTCAGTTTTGGACTTTGGGTACATTTTAGTTTTGTTTTCTAATTACTTATGTTATTTAATCATTCTGACAGCGACATTTGATGTCCAATTGTTGTTGGTGGATGCCATTTTATGGCCATTTCCGGCCATGTCAGGTGATATGGCAGCTTGGGTGGAGTGGTGGCTCTGAGGCTAGGGATTTGCACTGGCAATCAGAAGGTTGCTGGTTTGAATCCCATAAAATGCCAAAAGGGTCTCTGCTCAGTTGGGCTCTTGTGCAAGGCCCTTATAACCTGCAATTGCTCCATCCTGGGTATGATGTTAAACTGCATCCATCCCTGCATGTAGGCCCTCCAACCTGCAGGGAAAAACTTGGGGATTGGTGGCAGAATTGGCACTCCAGCCACCATAAAAAAACCTCACACTATTCCACTCCATCTGAACTAGTGTGGTGCTGAGGTATCACCCATTGCATGGCTACACTCGGGTCCTAATCTGGATCCTGAGTTGGTTTGTCGTGTGGTGGGTATGGCAATGCACTGTATCATGTGTGCACTCCTAACCTCATTCTCTCTCTCAGTTTTGGACTTTGGGTACATTTTAGCTTTGTTTTGTAATTACTTGTTATTTAATCAATCTGACAGCGACATTTGATGTCCTGTTGTTGTTGGTGGACACCATTTTATGGCCATTTCCGCATGTCAGGTGATATGGCAGCTTGTGTCCCACAGCTATGTGTCAAATTGGCTTTGTGTGTAGTTTATGTTTTATGTAACATATTTGGATGTTTAAAAATGATCACAGTTGTAGCAGACCTGGTATAAGCAGGTACAGTAGATTGTTCCAATGCCTAACAGAAAATGTTATAAAAACACTCTCACCCTTGTTTTAGTCAAGCCTTCGGCACTACCAAAAGTATCTGATCAGATGACCTAAGTTAGTGAGATGGAATGTAAAGGTGTAATAGGTGTGGAGAGCTGAAGGTCTTAACCCATTTAGATACTTAAAACAAACAATAGTACCATATAACCAACACAGTAATGGACCGGAAGCCAATGTATGGAGGTTAAAACATGAGAAATATGGTCATGCTTATGTGTACCTGTCACAATTCTAGCCACAGCATTTTGGACCAGTTGTATCTGAGAACAGGATTGCTGGGTAACTCCAGTGTACTATGAGTTAAAGTAATTCAGCCATGAAGAAATAAAGGTATAAGACACCTTTTCAAGATATGCAACAGAGAAAAACGGCTTGAAGATCTTAGCTAATACTTGCAGTTGGACAAAATAGGCTTTAACAACAAGTCATCCACCTGACGCTAAGCATGTTCAGGCCCAGCCAGTCATTGGATGGGAGATCATGTAGGAAAAGCTTATGTTGCTGCTGGATCCTAATGCCACCTAATGGACACTGTGCTGTAAAAATGGTGCCATCCTTCAGATGAGATGTAAAACTGAGGTCCTAACTCTCTGTGGTCATTAAAGATCCCTGGGAATCTTTTGAAAAGAGTAGGGTTTATCCTGATGTCCTGACCAAATTGTCCATCGTGGCCAGATCCATTCTGTTTCTCAAATCATCTCTTGAATGTAATTGGCTATCTCTCTCACTCCTTCACCACCTAATAGCTAATGTGTGCCATCGTAGTGTCCAGGTGGATGTTACACATTGGTGGTGTTTGAAGTGGTTCCCCTCTGTCTAAGCACTTTTGAGTAGTTTGAAAAGCGCTATATAAGTGTAATTAATTAATTATTAATTATAACAGAGTTTTTAAGTTAATTCAAGTGAGGTTATTATCAAATATCACACCTAAGGTCCTAGCACAGAGTTTAATGTATGGAGCTAGTATACCAAGATTACAATTGTAGGCACTATGGGGGTCAGAGAGCCCAAACATGACAATCTTGGTTTTCCTTACACTAAAATCAAGAAAATTTAACAACACTTAAGACTTAAAATCTTCCACAGAATTCAAATAAGGACTTAAGGGATTTCCCCCCGTTTCAGAAGTACAAAGATTTGAGTGCCATCAGCACTCCATATACCATTTTTTTTAAGATAGACTCTTAGGGGAGCAGGTACAATGAGAATAACATGGGATCCAGACTGGACCAGGGGCAGAAGAAAATTGGTCAAATACCTCAAACCAAAGAGAAGTTGAAGCACACAAGGAAGAAAAAGAACACAGTCGCCTAAATGAAGAAGCAGAAGTCTTTGTTCTGCGTCTGTAATTAATGAAGGGCAGGGGATTAGAAAGAAACAACAAAAGACAAAATAAAACACAAAGGGAACGAGAGCAAGGAAGGGGAGTAAACTAACAAACACAAAAAATATCGAATGAGAAGCACTTAGAGACTGCCGCACTTATGTATGCCTAGTGCCTTTATGTTCATTAATTATTCTTTATTTTAAGAACAGTGCTCTGGCTTGAAATGGTATAAACATTAGAAAACCTACAATTTCCCTGTGTTTCATTTACAAAAACAAATATACAGTTACATGTGAATTCTTATATAAAGAAGGAGGAGAAATAACTCAAAAGTTACATCATAAAAAAGATGAAAATTTGTCACAAATGGTTACAAATCACTGTGATGGTTGAATGTGTTCCATGGCACACGGGGTCTTCATGAGGAGACTGATTAATTTTAAGTGCAGTTCTGCTTCTAGGTTTAACTTCTTTCTGTATTCATTTTTTAATGAACACTAGCCTTCAATTCTTGATTAATATCAATGAACACTGAAATGAAGTGTTAGATACATTTATTTCATTAATAATTGTTAACATTCTTCTTTGTTTCTCATTGTATATTGTTTTGCCAATTGTTAAAACTGTTCTAAAAATGATTGTAGACAAAACAAGTTTACAAAAATTAAAAATATTGTATTATTGGCAGCCCAGACCTGAGAGAGAGGGGTGCTGTGCAGACGTCTCATGTATGAGGGGACAGAAAGAGAGCACTCACTTGTTAAGATGCACCACATCCCAAAAATCCATGTGGATCTCTCGATCCTGGCATGGATCAGCTCAAAGAGGTGGGAAGTGAAGGGGAGCTGCTACCTCAGACCCCAGTGAGCACTGTGACACTGAATTGGCATGGGTGGCAGCGGTGGACATGGAAGAGGAGGACAAGGGCAGGTGGGAGTGACAGGAGTGGAGTCTCACAGGCGGGAGCACTGTGAGATGGAGGAGTAGAACTGAAGTGCAGCCAAAGATGGAGATTCAGGTTTGACTCTTGGGTAACCAATAGCACTCTTATGGCACTTATTCTTCACAATTTGTTTTCTTTTTTATCTCCCCTCATGTACCACATGTTCAGATGTCACTGCATTCTCCTCACTAAGAAATTGGACTTTAAACCCAGAGGTCGTAGGTTCCACGTGTGTCGCGCTTCATTGAACAAACAACATAAAATCTTATGCTCCAACTGTAAAAATATGTTTTAAACAATTTTACTGCATAAGGAATTGTAAAGCAACTTGAGAAGATGTTTCATTTAGAACTCTGTTTATAAGAAAATAGTTGTTTTATTACTTACTGCACCTTCACAGTATATAACACATTATTGGGTTACTGTATATAGCACCTTTCATATTGAGCCTTTTTACAAAACAGCCATAAATTGTTGTATTGTCACATATGCAAAGTACAGTGAAATTCTTACTTGCATGTCTCATCATCATAAAGCACGTCTCTGCTCTCAGACAAGAAAATCTCTACTCCATGACAAAAAAGAATGCATTAAAATACAAAACTCCATTTTATTTAAAAGAAAACACAGATCAGCTTACCTGATGTTTTCTTAAGTTATACTTTTATCCAAAGTACCTTATAAATCACAGTTATACCAAAGTACAGATACTGTACATCTAAATATGTCCACAGCTGAAGCTCACGTAGAGCCAATTTACTTTCATGAGATAACCTAACAAACATGTCTCTTGGATAGACGAGGAAAACAGAGCACCCAGAGAAAGTCTGACACAGATATGGAAAGAACATGAAAGCTCCACACACACGGTGTGGATTCAAACACTGTGAGGCAGCAGCGTTATCCACTGCACCAACCTGAAATGTTGTTTCTCTGTGTAATTTAACAGTTCAGAAATTTTTTGAGCAGTTAGTCCTTTGGGATGGTTTTTGGATGTTATATTCATGTTCAGTCATTAGCTATTAAATAGGATGCTTGACTGATAACATAGCCAAAGTCCATGAGAGAGGAAGAAAGATTGTAAAATGATTTCACATGTTGGCAGAAAACAAATGGCGCCTTCAAGCAGAGCAGATGTCTGCGATTATTTACTGGACCTGACACATAATATGTGATTTGCCTCATTTTTATGTTCATTCTGGTCTTAATTTAGTAATAAATTAGTTTGTCTAATTGGTTTATTTCACATTTCTTTACAGAAAATCTTAGCTCTTTGGTGGAATCGCATTCCTCTGGTTCATGCATCACTTACTGGCTTCTCAAGCTTCCAATATTCAAGTACCTTAAAGACATCATGTCTGTATACTGTGGTACTGTTTGTAACACTTTATTAGGTACACCTTCCTAATACTGAGTTGGATCCCCTTTTACCTTCAGAACTGCCATAATGCTTCCTGGCATAGATTCAACAAGGTGCTGGAAACATTCCCTTAGGGATTTTGGTCCATATTGTCATGATAGCAAAACAATTGCTGCAGATTTGTTGACTGCACATCCATGATGTGAATCTCCTGTTCCACCACATTCCAAAGGTGCTCTGTTGGATTGAGATCTGATGACTGTGGAGGCCATTTGAGGACAGTGAACTCATTGTCATGTTAAAAAAAAACAGTTTGAGATGATTTGAGCTTTGGGACATGGTGTGTTATCCTGCTGGAAATACCCATTTGAAGATGGGTACACTGTGATCATAAAGGGTTGGACATAGTCAGCAACAATGCTAAGGTAGGCTGTGGCATTTAAATGATGCTCAAGTGGTACTAAGGGGGCCAAAGTGTGCCAAGAAAGTATCTCCCGCACCATTATACCACCACCACCAGCCTGAACCCTTGATATAAGGTAGGATGGATCCATGCCTTCATGTTGTTCATGCAAAATTCTGACCCTACCATCAGAATGTCACAGCAGAAAACAAGACTCATCAGACCAGGCAACAGTTTTCCAATCTTCTATTGTCCAATTTTAGTGAGCCTGTGGGTAGCCTTAGTTGCCTGTTCTTAGCTGACACGTGTGGTACTTAGTGAGGTCTCCTGCTACTGTAGCCCATCTGCTTCAAGGTTGAACGTGTTGTGCGTTCAGAGATGCTCATCTGCATACCTCAGTTGTAATGAGTGGTTATTTGAACTACTGCTCCCTTTCTATAAGCTCAAACCAGTCCGGCCATTCTCCTCTGACCTCTGGTATCAACAAGACATTTTTGCCCAGCGAACTGCCACTCACTGGACATTTTCCCTTTTTCGAACGATTCTCTATACACCCTAGAGATGGTTGTGTGTGAAAGTCCCAGTAGATCAGCAGTTTCTGAAATATTCAGACCAGCCCATCTGACACCAACAGCCTTGCCACATTTAAAGTCACTTAAATTGCCTTTCTTCCCCATTCTGTTGCTTCATTTGAACTTCAGCAGGTCATCTTTACAATGTCTACATGACTAAATACATGGAGTTGCTGCCACGTGATTAGCTAATTAAATATTTGCATTAACAAATAGTTGAATCAATAAAGTGGCTGGTGAGTGTATACTGTATGATAGGGTTTGTGGGAGTTCTTCTTCTTTATCATGTGCAGAGGATTCAAATACACAAAGCCACACTTTAGCCAGGTTTTTAATATCCACTTTTATCTGTAGAGCTTTGCTTACCCCCAGTAAAAAATGCAAGCTATTCTATTCCATATGACAAGATTAAGAACAGTCTAGTTTTGAATAAATCTGTTGAATTCTGGGAATAAAAAGAAAAAGAAAACTCTGAAAGGTATTACTGTACTTTTGTTTCATGAAATGTACACTAGAAGATAAATAAACAGAAATCATTAATTTTGGGAAACTACTTTTATAATTAGAAAGTTCTGTTGAATCAGTGTCCACACTGGCACTATATGATGCTGCCCTATTCAGAATCACGGAAAAAAACAAGGTGCACACCTTCAGGTGGATCAGCAATCGACTTATACCCAGGAAGAATATGCCAACACAACAGAAGCTGTAATTTGAACCCTAGTCCTTAGTGCATGTGATAGCAGTACTACTCACTGAGCCAGTCTTTTAGAATCTATCTATCTATCTATCTATCTATCTATCTATCTATCTATCTATCTATCTATCTATCTATCTTCTTTAGAGTGGTAGGGTGCCAGTGCCTGTCCTGGCAGCACAGAGTGGCCAACTGTGAATGGGGCATCAGTTCATCACATGGCAATCTCATGCATACTGGATCAGTTCAGATTTGCCAATTAACTGTAAAGAAAATCAGAATACCCAGAGGAAACCTACACAGACATAATGAGACCATGCAAACTTCACACAAACAAAGATCATGTCGGGTTATGAAAATGTGAGGCAGCAACCACTAACCACCTCACTGTAGTTTCACTTGTGATGGTCAATTTTGGAAACTTTTCCTGTTGCCCTTGTTTTCAGTTCACCAGACTGATGTTTACTTAAGTTATGTTGACTGCCTTTTTAAGCCGCATTGTTTAAAAGCATCTGCTAAGCTAACAAATGTAAATGTAGAATTCGTTTTAATTTATGTTTACATAGATTCCTTCACTGTGAATTGTCTTTGGGAGCTGAATAGATTGTGAAATGATAGCTCATCAAACTACATTTTTGTCTTAAGCCTAGAAAAACAATGTGAAAATGTAAATCAAGCTTTGTGAGCCTAATATATAGAATATAGTTTTTATTGACGGCATGGAAATAACATGCAGTATTCACTTACGCATTGTTTAATTTATTTAAATCCAGAAGAAATCAATTAAAAACTTCATTTGATGTATGTCTCTCTTGGACCTTGTGGTCCCTGTAAAACGTCAAACTCTGGTGGACTTAAGCCAGCTGGCTGCCCAGCGTCTCCCTAAGAGATGCAAAGTTTAAGATTTCTCAGCCGGCGGCTGCTTTTGTTTTGTCAGCCACAGGGTCAGTCCAGTGTTAACAACCGGCGTAACAAAAATACCTTTGGGATGTGGGCGGAAAAATCAAAGAAACCCATGCAGACACCAGGAGAGTTGTGAAAAGACTCCAGTTTAAATGAACGTATGTTCTTCTACAGTGCTTGGGCTTAGCACTCACTTAAGAAAGGCACTATCCATCCATCCGTTATCCAACCCACTATATCCTAACACAGGGTCACGGAGGTCTGCTTGGAGCCAATCCCAGCCAACACAGGGCACAAGGCAGGAACAGATCCCCGGCAGGGTGCCAGCCCACTGCAGGGCACACACACACCAAGCACACACTAGGGACAATTTAGAATCACCAATGCACCTAACCTGAATGTCTTTGGACTGTGGGAGGAAACTCACGCAGACACGGGGAGAACATGCAAACTCCACGCAGGGAGGACCCGGGAAGTGAACCTGGGTCTCCTAACTGCGAGGCAGCAGTGCTACCACTGCACCACTCTGCTGCCCCAGGAAAGGCACTATATAGCATGAAAATGCATGTTTGTATGTGCAGGTCAACAAGTGTGGAGAAAGCTGTAATCAAGTGATAAAACATTTGCTCAGAAGAAGGCACTTTTATGAATGAAAGCCTTACACAGCTTACAATTTCTTTGTTCCCAAAGAGAACTAGGAAGAAAATTGGGAATTACTGATTTTTGCTCTTTGCATCATGTGCAGTCTGCGTTATCACTCTTCATTTCAACACCCTCTTGATTTCCTAAAAATCAAGAAAATAATGTGAAAATACAAATCTATTTTTGTGAGTATAACATCTAGAAAGAGGTTTTTGTTGAGGACCTAGAAGTAACATCCACCACTCACTTGTGCATTGTTTAGACTGATTGCCTAAAAGGGAGCACTTGAACATTTGATTGCTGATGCCCTGTGGCGACTAGGTCATGGGTTTTGCTGGAGTCTTTCAAATGGACGAGCTTCCCTTCACTGTGATTGCTTGATTCCAGCCTTATGCCCAATGCCACTTTGACGCAGTGCCTCCCCTTTGGAAGTTTTTACATTTTATTGTTATGCAACACTGGATCACAGTGGATTTATTTTGCTTTTCTCTTTAATATCAAGGTGCAAAAACATTGCTACAAAGTGGTCTAAATTAATGACAAATATAAAACACAAAATAATTGATCACATAAGCATTCATCCTCTTCAAGTCAGCATTTAGTAGTTTTTGGCAGTCATTCCAGCCTTGGGACTGTGCAGACAGGCCTCTATCAGCTTTGTACGTCTGGACTCTGCCGTTCATTAAAACCACTCAAGTTCTGTCAGGTTGCATGGAGAGTGTTTCAAGTTCAGCCAGTTCAGATTCTCAAGTTCAGATTCTCAATTGGAATGAGATTTGGACACTAACTTGGCCTCTCTATGATGTTAACGTTGCTGTTTTTAGGCCATTCTTATGCAGAGGTTTGGTTTTACCCTTGGGGCCGTTGCCTTGCTAGAAAACAACATTCAGGTTTCCTGCAGACTGCATCAGATTATCCTCTAAAAATACCCTGTATTTTGCTGCACTTATTTTACCCTCTACCTTCACAAGCCTTCCATGGCCTTCTGCAGATAAGCATCCCCAAATCATAATGAGAATGGTGCGTTTTTGAAAATATTCAGTGTTTGACTTACAGTAACATGGCATTTAGCCTGATAGCCAAAAAAGCTGCAGTGTTCTTCCAGCAGAATTCAGAGTCTCTTATGTGCCTTCTGGAAAACTTTAGCTGAAATGTCATGTGCATATTTACTGCCTTTGATACTCTTCCATAAAGCTGTGATTGGTAAAGAACCCAACTGCAGTTGTTGTACACACCATCTCTCCAATCTCAGTCACTGTAACTCCTTCAGAGTTGATATCCTCCCTCACTAGTCATCATCTTGCACAGTCACTCAGTTTTTGTGGCCGGCCTGCTCTAGGCAGAACTATAACTCTGGCATACTCAAATTTCTTAATGATTGATTTAATTGGATTCCAAGGGATATTCAGTGACTTTTCTTCTGATATTTTCTTTTCTCCATCCCCAGACTTGCGCTTTTCAATCACCTTTCATGGTGTGGGTGATGCTGTTCTTTTTGTCTCCATTGGTTAGGTGGAGCCATCATTCTGACTCACCACAAGTTGGACTTTCCTGATAATAATAATTCTTTATATTTATATAGTGCTTTTGTCACTACTCAAAGTGAAGTACACATAGTGAGTAGGGAGACACTTCAATCACCATGAATGTGTAGCATCTGCCTGGATGATGTGATGGCAGCCATTTTATTATGCCAGTATGCACTTAGCTATTAGGTGGTGATGTGGTGAGAGAGAGAGATAGCCAGATAGAGACAGGGATGATTAGAGAGGCAGAATGAATAGGCCATGGAGGGCAAATTAGCCTGGACATCAGAATACACCCTGCTCTTTACAAAGGATGCCCAAGGATCTTTTATGACCACAGAGAGTCAGGACCTCGGTGTTAACCTCTCATCCGTAGGATAGTGTCATTTTTACAGCACAGTGTCCCCGTCACTGCACTGGGGCATTGGAATCACACACAGACCTCAGGGTAAGTTCCCCCTGCTGGCTTCACCAAAACCTCTTCCAGCAACAACCCAAGCTTTTTCCAAATGAGGTGCTTTATTTACACTGCAATCAACTGAAACCCCTTGACTACAGACAGGTGATCTCCATTGAATTAATTCTGTGACTTTTAAAACCAATTGGCTCTTCCAGTGATGATTTACATGTGTCTAATTAGCGGGATTGAATACTTATACAATTTATTATTATGTGCTTACAGAGATCTGTTTTCATTTTGACATTAAGAGTCTTTTTCTGTGATCAATGTCAAAAAAGACTAAATAATTCCACTCCTATCTGATGTTATATAATAAAAAAAATGTAAACTTTCAAAGGGCTGAATTCTTTTAAACAGGCACTGTGCATTCAGACTCCTCACAACACTGCAACGGAAACGATGGCTTAGAAAAAATGGACTAAGATGGAAGTCAATCAACACTACTATTAATTCATCATATTTTAAATATTTAATAATGTTCAATAGCTTATTTACCATCCATGTATGCAGGTTGTGAATCCTCTTAATCCAGTTCAGGGTTGTGGTAGGATAGCCTATCCCAGCAACGTGAAATCTAAGGCAGAAGACAACTGTGAACGGCACAGCAGTCTATTCTGGAGCAATTGCATGCACCTACTAGATGAAAATAATCACATTTAACAAAAAAAAAGTCTCATACTTGATTTATTACTAGCCATGGTACCTGCCCCAAACAGATAGACAGAATAATTTTAAACAATTTGCTATCTCTTGCCATATGTGTACCTTCAGTGCCTTTTCTCTGTATTTGGGTGTGTGAACGGCTCTTCACTGGTGCTCCCTCTCTTGAGTGCATTCCTGTAAAGCCTGCATCTCAGACTTTTTTATGATTTGTGAGGTGCCTTTCTCGCTTCCTGTCTGGTTTTATGTTTGTTGTCTTTGAAAGTGACACTCTCAGTGTGCCTCATATGCCTTTATACTTCCGTGGGCATCTCACACTTGCACTTCTTTCTCTGCGTCACCAAAGCCAAACTGACCGATCAGAGAAACTGGACACAAAGACCTTAATGTTTTATTATATAGGAGATATTTTGTAAAAATAAGGCATTTTAAGTATCAATGTAAATGTGAAGATAATAATGTAATAATATTAACTTTTTAAAGCTATAATGAACTGGCAGCCTCTCGTGTCTTGCTCCTGATGCTGCTGGGATATCGCTAACCTTTGGCTGCTGTGACTTTGAATTGGATTAAGCTTAAACAGGTACTTAAAAAGAATGAATTTGTATTAAATAAAATATTTGGTAATAATAGTAGAAACATTTTAGATGCTTTTCATTTGTTAAAATTTCAAAACTCTGAAGTGTTGCATTTAAAGTATATTTTGAACTTTTAAAGCCAAAGACGTCTATTTGTAGGCCTGTGAAGGACAATGCCTGCCTGTGGTAGTTGGGGCTATCTGTCTTGGTTGAGGCCAACAGAGGACAGGTTCATGAAGATCTGCTTTGTGAGACCATTAAGAGGCCACACACCCTATTTAACCTATTTGTGTTTCCAATATGCAACAGTGCATGGCCAAATGCATACATATAATACTGATAAGTGTTATGTAAAGACATGTGTTTATGTGTTTGTTATTTGTGTCATTTGTTTATTTTTTTTTTTTTTTGTTATTTCAATTTTTACTTATGATTTTTTAATTGTGTTCTGTGACTTTACATGTCCTAATGTTCCTTGTGCTTTGTGGGTGGCCCCAAGAAGCAGGCTTGTCCCAACACTTCAGGACAGCTTTCTGGCAACTCCTTTTTGTTCTTTTGAGCACCCTTTGTTGTTGCTTTTTTGTTAATTCTTTCATTGTATGAAAAGTCATTGGCTTTCGGTCACAAACCACAGTTTTTCTCAGTTTCTCTATCTTGTAAGGCATTCTCTTAAATTCTTGAAAATTTCGTTTGTTTTTTGAACTTTAATCCAGTTTTCCTGTTTTTGGGCCGGGTCAGGCTGAAGCCTACTGTTCAAGTTGGGAGTAAGCTAGACTGGAGGAGTCTCTTCTGGACTGGCCAGTGAAGGCACTGGTCTCCTTGTGCAGCTTCTTTTGGAGGCCTCACCCTAGCTTTGTCACGAACACCTAAACTCATTGAAACGATTGAGAATCCATAAGTCAAAATGCCAATGAGAGTTGGGGGGCAACAAAGAGATCAAGCACTGCATTAAATGATCCGGTATCCAATGTGATGTATTGTTAAAAGTATGATTGACTCTCTGTTAAGAGAGGTCCATGGGGGTCTTAATCTAACCTTGATTTCATGACAATTAGAATAAAATACTGTGCCATTGGTAGTCCAGCATAAGTACTCAAGCAAGTTAATGAGATAGTCAGATGTTATTAGTAACTGAAAACAGAATATCATTTAAGGGATTATCATGTAAATGTTAGGGATTTTCATTAATTAGTGGCACATTTTTGTTAATGATAGGTTCACATATCACTGTTCACTCTACTGTTCTTGAAAAATATAAAATAAGTCCAGTGAAATATGCCTTTTAGGACAAAAATATGTTAATGATGTTTACTGTCAAAACATCTAAAAATGTTCCAACAAGATTTCAAGGATATACCAATCATCTTTTGTTGTTTTGTCTATTTAGCATTAGCTCATTACTGTCTGTTTGTCCTGGGTTAAATCTCACATCTCGTTACTGTCTACATTTTGCTTGTTTATTCCATATATGCATGGATTTGTTCAATGATGCTTAAACTGTTTTTTTATATATAACTATGATAATGAAAATTTAAAATTAGCGTGTAAAATAAATATGTCAAAATAAGTACTTAATCTGATCATACATACTACAATATTGTCGCTTCTGTGTAATGAAACAGCCTTCCGACGGCGCTATAAGTGCTGACATGTAGCTGAGCTTAGGCAGTGTTTAGTGTTTCTGCCATGCTGTGTGTGTCTTTCCAGTAGCCTGTAAATCAGTCGAGGGTAAACGTGTTGGCTTCTCTTTACGCCCTCATCAGATTTTTGTCAAGAGCAATCAGACATACTCATATTACCAGAAGAAAAGTTTGGTAGGAAGCATTAGAAGTGACAGAAGAATTAAGATTTACAATATATATATACATATATATATATATATATATATATATATATATATATATATATATATATATATATATATATATATATATATATATATATATATATATATATATATATATTCATGGTTTATCTTTGAAATTTACCTATCAACAGTTAAAACACTTATGAAATGTGTAGAATTATACGCATGAAGTTTGAAAGAAAACTGCTTTTGTATATTTACTCAGTATTAAGCAATCCTTACTTTTTTCATTTAACTTTATTGTATGTAAATACACAGTGTAAAATACAGTTTCCCACAATGTGTTCTAGAATTTTTTTTTTAAATAAATAGAAAGGCTGCTCAGAGATGCATTATTACTGTGTGCTCTCATGAAACCTCCTCCAGGCTTTTCCTTTTTTCCCATTCTCAAGGCGACAAGAAGAGCAAATGGCAGGAGAATTGCAGGAATCTTTTAGGGGCCCTTGCCCTCAATACAAAAGGTCACATTCCACTGAATAAAAATCCATTTAATGAGACACCCTTCACCCAGCACTACCACCATATGTGCACATATGTAGCCAAGCAAATGTAGTGTTTTACTGCTGTACCCGGGGCTTCTAGTGGGATGGGCAAAGTCATTCAAAACAAAGACATCATTGAAGATTTTCAAGGCTTTAGTGGAAAAGATGAAACATTCCATCAGGCAGAGCCAAGCAGCTTCACTGGCCAGCACACGCAGAGGTAGAGTTTGCTCTGGGGATTTATGATTTTTAGCTTCCCTTCCATAGATCATTTAAATATTCATGCTTTCATCTCTGAAAAATAGGAGCCCCCCTGTGTGGCATATGCTACATAAAATATGTTTCATCTTTCCAAAAAAAGGAAGAGGAGGAGGAAGAGGACAGTTTTCCAAGTTCAATAACTGAATCATTTTCTGTCTACAATAATGCATTGTAATCCCAATGCTCTGACCTTTGCTTTAGCTGGGTTCGGCACATGGGAAGATGTAGCAGAGGGTCAGTCCTTGGCACGGCACATACTTCCTATATTTGTTAATATTAATACACAAGGTAATTTAACACACAAGAAAAACCTTTATGGGCTGCATAAAGAAATCATTCCAGGCTGAGAGTGAGCACAGCTGTCAGACTTCCTTTAAATGTACATTTGTCTGTATGTCACGAGGAAAGTTTAGCAGAAAACCCACCTGCCCATGCTAAAACTGAAAAAAATATGGAAACAACTGGGCTACAAATGTAAAATCCC
Organism: Polypterus senegalus; assembly: GCF_016835505.1. Classification (NCBI taxonomy): domain Eukaryota; kingdom Metazoa; phylum Chordata; class Cladistia; order Polypteriformes; family Polypteridae; genus Polypterus; species Polypterus senegalus. The sequence goes on from NC_053154.1 coordinate 161,187,629, forward strand.
ACTTGGCTGTGTTTACTATGGATGTATTTTTTATTGTTTTTGTGTCTTCTTCCTTATAGTAATTACCTAGTGAAGCATGGTTATTGTTGACTTGAGCAATGAACAACGCTGCACATCCGGTGTGACACACTATCATTTGTATTTCTTATGTTTGTTTTGAAAGGGATTGCTGTTTCATTAGAATCTACATAAATAACATTGTTAGCTGTTTGTTTGCTCATCTTTTGCATTTGCAACTCAAAATATAGGCCTACACTGTATGTCTTATTGGGGAGAGGAATTGTAATAGGAGGGTGGGAACCCAAAAACTACCACCACCCTGTGGACTACAATTACCATCAGGCAGCAGGAGTGCACTCAGGCAGATGGGAGGATGACTTCAGTGAACACAAAATGTTGTAGTAGCCAAAGCACAGGCTCCACAGTTTTATGAACCAGTGTGAATTCATGTGTATTTTATATTTTAGTGTTGGTTTTGTTAATTCTGAGTTATTATCTTTCTTGTGTTTATGCTATTTCTGCTGCTGCTCTCGATTGTAATGCTATAAATGTGTGCTATCCCTTTAAATGAGCCTCTGTTATTCGTGCTTTGTGAGTGGAGTCACCCTGATGTCACAACTCCTGAGCCCTCCCTCTGGCTATTTAAGTCTACAGAGAAGGCTCAGGTGTCAGAGTTCATTTTCATTTATAGTGGAGTTTCATGAAGTATTGTATTCTTTTATTGGAATTTCCTGGAATTTTAATTTTACTTATCACTCTGATTCTGATTTCTGGACTCTGCACTGGGACTTGGTTGCAGTTGACTGGCTTTTACACCAATACATTTGTGTTTTTTCTTGTATTTTTCTATTTTAAATGAATATTTAATTTATAAATATTCAGTGCTTGCCTTTTTATATAAGCTTTTCGGGCTGTTTTTGTGACATTTTTGGAGCAATTAAGTTTATTTTTAACACTTGAATCCCTTTTGGGCCTGCAAAGCCCGAGACAGGCCACTGGAGCTGGGATTAAGCCCATTTGAATGAAACCTTTTCCAGACAGTGAACTCCACATCATAACAAACAGGTACAGTGTTTATTATCAACTAATTAGAATAGCAATTTCATTGAATCACTGGATTATACCTTTTATATAAGAGTACATCTTTTTGTCTCATTGTTGGTTGTGTTTAGCCATGTTGAATTTCCAAATGACAGGTTTATCCCCATCAATGTATACCCAAGCACAGCCAGGTACATTTGGTTAGTTCACTAAAGATTAAAATAGATATGCAACATTAAAAAAAATGCATTTTTAGTCATTTCTATACATCTGCTTGTCTCATTGTTAATTGTGTTTGTTTAGCCATGTTGACTTTCCAGAAAGTGTTCCCCTGTTCATATATACTCAAGCAACAGCAAGTACTTTGCCAGGTATTTCAAAGAAGAAGATGCACAGAAAATGACCATTAGCTGGATTCAAGAATTGAGAAGTTTTATTTTATATCCATGCCTCCACTGCAACTGCAACTTAGTAAGCTGTGTAAATGGAACTGGGCCACCGTAACCTTGAATCTTTATGTCAAGATCATTTTTAAAGTTATTATGCTGAATTGTGAACATTGCAGAAGAGGAAAATAGAAGAAAAGTAAGGATAACAGAAGCTCATCTGGCCCATAAGAATTCCCTACAGGTTTAATTGGATCAATTAGGTGAGGATCAGTGACACAAAAGCAAATCTGAAGAAAGAGAACATAAAATAATTGATGATACTTCGGTGTTAAGGACAACACCTCATGGCCCACTACTCCAATTTATCTCTAGCACTACTATTCCAGATTTGTTCTGGACTTTTATAGAGTAAGTTTAATACCAGATAGACTACTCACACCAATTATATAGGAGAGTAATCCTGCAAAATAGTGATACTTAGCATAAAGGGGCTCAAATGTTTCTTCTGGGCTTAACTGGTCAAGTGAAAGACCAGCCCGGGTTCCAGACAGACACTAAGGACACACAATGTTCAAAATCACACATGTTTAAGTTTATTAAAGAGTACTTTTTAGCACACAACACAGTGCCCAAATCCACAGTCTCACTACAACCCAGTCCTTATACAACACTTCTCTGTTCTTCTGCCGCCTCTACTCCTCTCCTCTCCTCGCAAGCTCTGTCCTCTGCCTTCCGACTCCAGCTCCCTGAGTAGAGTGATTCGGCCTCTACTCTTCTGGGTGTGGCGGAAGTGCTGAAGACCATAATTCCAGAGCTGTCCAGGCGTCCCCTGTGTATTGTTACAAGTAGACACAACATGACAAGTAAAGGTGAACTATGGTGCCAAGACCCAATTCTGACAAACAGTAGGAGGTGACAATTCTCCAGGCAAAGGGTTATATTGAATGCCAGAAGTGACAAAAAGAAATGGCACCAAAGCATGGCAAAAGAGAGCTAGAGATGTCCCAGACAGACATTAGTGCCATAACGTTTTTACAGTATATTGCCAAAATCATTATAGTTTCCAGTTTAGCATTCTTCCTTCTGGCATCATAAACAATATAACTTAGAAATCCAAGCAAGTAATATTTTTAATATTTTTATGGACTCTCACCTCTGTGCTCAGTCTTGGCAAATCTCTTGTAATGTTTTTTTTTACTGAAAGGCACTCCTGAAAGCCTACACTATGAAAAATAATAGATGAAAAGTGATGCTTTCATTATATCACTGTGCCAAGCACAAGTGGTATCCATATGCCCCATGGGTGTTTCATAAAATCCAAACGGATACCAAACCCTTAGAACAAATGTACCAATGGATTTCAAAACATAATTGAGTAACAGAGTTAATGATCAGACTCTTGTTAAGCTCTGTTGAGGCCTGTCCCTTCTTCTTCTCTTTGCTTCATATCACCTGAAGTACAGTGAAGCCTAACAACAGACTGTAGTTAGTCTTATGACATTTGAAATGTTGACTCAGAATTTGAGAAAACATCAACTGATCTGTTTGGCACTTGGCAAGGTGAACATCAGGAAGAATGGAGCCTTGAATTGAAGCTCAAGACGCCATTCTTATTCAGCCTGCAGTGTGTGGGTAATCTGGTACGGCGGGTCAAGTATCAACTGTTACATTCTGCTGTTCCTAGTGAAGACTGCCAGAAAAAAAATAATTGCCTGGCATATTTTCCTTGCAGTGCTTGTGCATGCTGGCATGTATGCAGGGCTCTGTGGTTCATATTCACTACTCTAGACAAGTGGCAGGTTATCAACCAGAGCTTACTGGCTTACAGGTCAGTATTCCGGCCATTTTCTCTTCTTGTGTGTTGCTTTTCACACTGAATATCTTTCTGATTTGGTAACAATCCCAAGAAAACTTGTATAACAGAACGCAGAACTTTTGACTATTTTTGTTATCCCTTAAGCAAGACATTGGAAAGGGGAATCTCATGATGCCCAAGGGTGATGGGTGCATTTTGAGTTCATTCTGTCACAAAACCACCAACGCGCTATCACACCACTTCAAAATCAGATTACAGTAATAATCCCAACACTTACTTGGACTCTAACATTCCTGGTATTGCTGCTTTGAGACGATCCTAAACTGAGAAAGCTTCTATTAATGTCAGATATCCTCCTTTGAGAGCAAGTGTGCATGATAAATATCAACATGCAACATCATTTTTCTAAAATCTCCAACAAAGGAAGAGCAAAAGATGCTTGCAAGAGAGTTCACTGTGACAAGTCACCCTGAGTAAGACATCAAAAGCCTTCGAGCTGTAGTCACCATTCTCTTGTCTTAGCTCACTGAGGCTGAAGATTGGGCCTGACATTCTAATCACCTTATTTTGGGTCTGAATGGAGGTTTAGTGGGTGAAGATACACTATCCTTCTTTGAAAATTTATGAGCGACTATCTTTTCAGGCTTAAATGACTTTGAAATAGAGAGATGCCACAGAATTTACACCAGGCATGACACTTCAGTACATCCACAGCATCTTATTTTAAAATTCCTGAATCACAAAGACCATTAGCAGGTTCTTTGAGCTACAAGGAATAATGCCAATCTAATTTATGAAGGACATTGCCTATCTTTCAGTGCAGTCACTGCTAACGTGACATGAGTGATGAATGTGCCAATTTGGAAAGCGAAGAAATTAGGCATTCTAATTTATCCAGCCTGCTTCAGATGATCTCATGGGAACAGGCATGACATCAACGACTATCTTTCTGATGCTACGGCGGCCTTGGATGATTTCCAGACATAGGGAATATTTCACTTATAATTGGGCCTAGTCTGCACCTCTTCTTTTGCTGCATCAACAGATGTCTTCAGCAGTGTAAGTGAGATTGTGTCTGAATGCCATACATATACTCATTTTTGTTTTTTAAATGGATCTCAGCAAATTTTCCTAGAATGTCACCTTCTTCATGTCATGCACACTGTTCCATTTCTTCCACTGCCATCTCCATTACTTTAGGTGCAGAGAAGGCTTTTGATTGAATGAACTGGAGCTTCTTTTGGCAGGTCCTGAGTAAAATGGGCTTTGTGGAAAGCTTCATCAACCTAATTAAAACCCTCCATTCATCCAAATCTTAAGGCTTTTCTTTTTTTTACTAATTCAGAAATGTTCTCCCTTTTTGTATTTTCAAAGGAGCCAGACAGGGCTCTCCCCTCTCACCCTATCTTTTCAATCTCTCACTTGAGCCTCTTGCTGCAGCTGTCCGTGGAGATATTTACTTACCCTGTTCGATACCTATGGAACCCTGTCTGGCTACAAAATCCACAGGAATAAGTATCCCTTGCTTCACGTAATGTCTACTTCCTGCCTTTGAATTGTACCATTGGGCCTGTACCCTCTGTCCAATTTGGTACTGGGTCAACTCCCCATCAAGTTCCCCTTCCTGGCTACAAATGGAGCAAAATTGTGTCACCGTTCACCCTCTTTCTTTACTCCCTTCTTTGATTTGCAAATGAAAATCTTGGCCCATGAAAACTGGATCCCATATTTCTTATAATCTTCAGATACAGTGTCATGTTGAGAAACTATTGGGGCCGCTTCAAAGATGGCATCTCCACATACAGTGGTGCTTTGTTTGTCAAATAATTCTAACTTCGAATGTTCCAGAGTTTGAACATTCAATTTGAGAGAATTCAGATGATGCATCTACATTCAAACTGCACATGAAAGTGAAAAGATGCAGCAACAGATGGCATTTATGCAGCAAGCGTAAATGTCATCTGTTGTGCGCCCATGTAGTCTCTCACTCTCGCTTTGAAAACATCTCTTGTGTGTTTTCAGTGCTTTATTTTTGATGTGTTTGGTTATATATATAACCCCTATCCATTAACCATGGTATCTACACAGGACATCACCACTCCTCACTAAGGTACTGTAAATGAAATTTTAATTTTATTATACAGTATTTACATATTTTATTTATTGTTTTCATGTTTTAATTTAATATTTAGGGGATTTAACAGTGTTATTTTTAACTTAAATTATGTGTTTTTGCTGTTTAGGTTTATCGAAATGGGTATTTTTAGGGTCTAGGAACAGATTAATTTATTTTCCATTATTTCTAATGGTAAATTGATTCAGACTTGGAACAATTTAGAGTTCAAACAGCCTCCTGAAACGAGTTAAGTTTGAAGTAGGAGGCACCACTGTACTTCTCTTTAACAACCCAGTATTAAATATAGGTGGTGTAGCATGCCACCAGGGTCCTTGCCTGGCTAGGACATCTCCACGCTGGGAAGACCAGGAGAGTAAGTGTGGCCAGAGCGTTACCTCCCCTGGGACGTTAGATGGCAACCCAAACCCAGGTTGCAACGGTGCGTCGGACTCCTGCAGGGCTTCATGGAAGTTGCAGTTTGGTACAGCCCTGTTGGGATCCGGGGGTGCTGCCCATGTGGTTGGTTCTCCTGCCACACCCGGAAGTGCAGCCGGAAATGAGTCATCAAACACCTCACCTTCACTTCCGGGTGAGCTATAAAAAGAGCCAGCAGCCACCACTCCGGGAGCCAGAGTGGAGAAGAAAGAAAGAGAAAAGAGAAGAAAAGTATTGGGATTGTGTGTGTGCTCAGTGCTTGGACTGTGTTGTGCCTTTGGGAATGGGGAAGGTGTTGCCCACAGGCAAAGAAAAGAAAATAAAAACATTTATTTGTTTTATAAGTGTGCATCCCCTTGTCTGTCTGTGTCGGGTCAGGCGCTGGTATAGCGCCTTTGTTACAGTGGCAAGCCAAATGCCTTTCTAATTAGTCTGAAAAGAGTTTTTACACATAAGGAGACATTTTTAAGGATTCAGGACTTGCGTCGCTGCAGTTCTTACAGTTCAGGTTTGCCATTCCTTTTTCCTCCTTTTTATTTTATTGCCAGTTGATGTCTGTGCTTAGAACATGTAGAATTTTTTTCACTTCTTCCCTCCACCATTTCCTGCTTTACACTTTTTCAGTGTCCATATCCTCTAAATCCAAACCTGTAGTATCTCTCTCTATAGTCTCATGATCTTCCTTCCCAAAAGAACAATGTGCTGAAATTATGTATTTAGTAATATTAAAAGTTCAATTACCGAGCACACTCATAATTATGCATTTAAAATTTTACCTTAAATTAAAATTAGATGCTCCTGGTACTTTCTTCCACATGTTCTGGTAGTGTTCACCAGTGGCTTGTCTTTAGTCCTATGCAGAGGTGGGTAGAGTAGCCAAAAATTGTACTCAAATAAGAGCAGCATTTCTTCATAATAATATTACTTAAGTAGAAGTAAAAAGTAGTCATCCAAAAAATTATTCAAGTAAGAATAAAAAAGTATTTGGTGAAAAGACTACTCAAGTACTGAATAACTGTTTGATCATAATAAATTATTTATTTTTTAGAAATGTTGTAATAAGACAAAAAAATAAAATAAAATAATGTGCAAATTCTGCTATTTCCAAATAATAAAATAAAAAATGAGTAAAAATAAATAACACCTTTACAAAATAAAGATGCAGAAATAACACAAAGTACCAAATCTCAGTTTTTTACAACAAAGCTTTTGAAGCCAATACCTACAGTAGATAACATGTATGTTTGAACAGTGCAAACTACTTACAGTGACAAGATATACTGTACACTGACAGTATAATACTACATATTTACCTGCCCTCCAAATAGTACAGCTGATAGAAAATAACATTAGAACAAGGCAGCTTGTGCACATACAAGAATTCTTACTTTACTTTGACTGTCTGTGTCTGTGCATGTTTGGTTAAAACATGCTTGTTCTTCACTCAGTAAAGTGATGGTTAAGCTTCAGCAGGAGTTGGCTCTCATTTTTCATGTATTCTTTATTTCCCTGTCCGCTGTCTGTGAGGAGTTTGTGCCGCTATGCCGCCACAGGTTGTGTGTGGTCATGTGACTGCATGGCTATGTCTAATGTGTGAAACGGAGTCTTGTGATTATTGTTGCTATGTCTGATTGGTGAAACACTCATGCAGTGGATCCACTGGCTGCTTCTTTCTGGCAAAAATATAGCGTATCTAATGGAAAAAAAGTAACGATTCGATTTTTGCCCAATGTAGCAGAGTAAGAGTAGAGTTTCTTCTTCACAAATGTACTCAAGTAAAAGTAAAAAGTATGGTGCAGTAAAACTACTCTTAGAAGGTCCATTTTTTAAAAAAGTAACTCAAGTAAATGTAACGGAGTAAATGTAACCCATTACTACCCACCTCTGGTCCTATGTAGACAAATCTCTCTGCTCAGTTCTTTCAGGGCATGCTCCCTTGTCACCTCAGGTTCTCCTTGTTTTGGATTTCTCTACTCTGTCCTTCTCCTTCTCTGTACTGCAGCAGAAGGTAATCATTCTTTCTACTACTGCTTGCCTCCCACTGAAGATCACTGGACACTGTCACTTTGTCTCACTGGAAAGAATTCTTCTTTAACATAGTCCTCTTGGAACATTCTCTATTGCAGATTAACAACAGACCAGTTCTACAAGTCAGTTCAGTTCAGTTGATCAGGAGCTGAGTGGGGATGCCCCATGATGCACTTACCTCACTCTTTTCATTGTCCATCAGTGTCCTCTATATGCTGGCCAGCAGTTGAACTGATGCTTCTTTTTGGTTTTTTTTCTTTCAATTAACGTTATGCACTTCTTAAGTCTTAGGGAGCTATTTTGGTGTTTTGTTTTCTCTCTCTGTTGTTATTAAGATAAATGCAAAAAAGCTTTAATGTTCTTTATTTATGTATTTATTGAACATGTTTAAAATATATATGATTGCAAAAAAAGCATCGGTCAATTTCTGGCATGCTTCAAATAAATCCTGTTGGACTGGACCTGTTTGATCATAATAGCTTCACACATGTGCACCAGGGGATCACATTCATGGCTTCAACAAGGTAAATAGTACCACCCTGAACCAAGAGGAGGTGCTGTCACTAACTGTGCTTTCTCTTCCACCTGCAGCTCTGTGATCCTGCCCACCTAACAAGAAGAGGGTCCTGGCACGGTCAGAATGAAATAAAAAGAGGCATGTACAGAGAGGGGCACCTCATTCTGGACTTGGAATTACCGAGAATGGAGCTCCCAAGCTACCTCAACTCTATAAACTAAAGAGAATTGCTGTAAAGGTTAGACTGGCCTCATTTTTATTTTCTGTGCCTGCAGGCAAATGTTTTTGTTTTCTTTGAATTAAACAGAATTGCCTGCTTGGTTCCCCCAACTAATTGTGGACTCCTTGTTTCTTTTGGGCTTTGACAATAGTTAAAATCATACAGTAACTGTGTGGGTTGATTAACTGATGTTATGACTAAAAATGCCTTCTTGTTTCATTCTTTTTATTTTACATATCCTCTTTAATACTCCATAATATTATTTAACAATATACAGAACTTACCTTCAAAGCTATTCTTTGGCAGCTGTCAGATGTGTGGGTCATGTATATTCTTTACAGGAAGGATTTTAGAGCTGTGCTGTCACTTACCCAATTCCCCTTCTTCCTCCTCAGATGGGAAGAATATCCCTGACCCATCCGGTCAAACATCCTTGAAGAAGACAGCAAGTGACAGTCACTTTATGTGATGAAGTCCTTCTCTGTTCTTTAAAATCAAAACGTGCAATGGCTTATTAAACATGGATTTGCATTTCTGGAGGCCCAACCCTTTTTCATGTGAGTCTGCTGTTTCTTTACAAAGCATGGTTAGGGTAATTCTCTCATGAGTGAAAAAGTGTGAGATTTGAATCTGGGACCCTACTGCTTTGGTTGCTAGATCACACTGCCTCCCTCATTAACTCATGAAGTGCATTCAGGAAGTCAAAGTGTAGGCAGATTGCCTGATAGTCACTAGGTTGTGGGTTCAAATGCGGCTGCTGTCTCCTTGTCAAATACCAAAAAAGTTGTTAAGCCTGCCTATTGTATTCAAAATTGATGTGTTCATATATTCAAGACCTTGAGATTGCACTCAACCATGAAACGTACTTTATTACATGAAAACTATTTAACTCTTGAGCTTTTAATTTTGTATAGTAGTGTGATGGAGCTGATTGGCTCCGCTCTCCCAAAATCATATTGGGAGCCTATTGAACCCGCACCATCCAGAACATAACCAAGGATGGACCTCACACACAGTCAGCAATAGATGGGTGTAAAAGTGCAAGTGCTTTTATTAAAAAGAATGCAAAACAAAATCAAACAAACAGTGCCAATAGTACAGTACTCTTCCCTGTAATAAATAAATATAATAGTCCAAAAAATATAATCATCCAGGTGTCCATTGTGAAGGAAAAAAACAATACAATAAATAGTTAAAAAAAGAACGTAGGTAAAAACAAAATTTCTAAAATCCCAGAAGCGTGGCATCGGTTACCGCAACTCTTTCCTCAGCCATAGCATCCATCCTCCTTCCCATCGCAGTCCTGCCTCTCACTTGTTTTACTTCCTTCCTCTATCTCCCTCTCTTCCTCAGCCCAGCACATCTTCCTTCATTGTCTCCCTAACTCACCGAATTTCAAATCTCACATTCGGCAAAGACATCGGCAACTGCCATACCTTTCATCTATGGCTTTAGCTATGACTGCCTCCATCGGCGTGCATGCAATGATTACCCAAACCACTGTCTCCCGTCTTCCTCATGCCCAAACATTTGTGTCTTCTGGATCTCTAGGGAGACTTCACTCAGTCCCAGCTACCACTCAGTTAGTCAGCAAGGAGCCAATCCACATTCCTCCTCGGAGCCCTGCCTTCTTGCCTCTATTCCAGCGTACTGGCTGATCAAATTTTCTTCAGCTTTTTTCTTACTCAAACTCTTTCTTTGCTCCAGGTTTATATTTTTCTTCCCCTCTCTCTTGTCTGACTCCCCCTTATATGCCTCCGTGAGTGCAGTGTCACAATTCCGAACTGCAGGAAGCTAAGGAAGCGATCAAGGCAGAGAACACCTTCATTTGCAGGTGCACCCCATCTCCATCACTCCACCAACCTCTGGCAGCAGTGCAAACATGCACACCCATGGCGACTGAGCCACCTATTTACAGTGCATCCGGAAAGTATTCACAGTGCATCACTTTTTCCACATTTTGTTATGTTACAGCCTTATTCCAAAATGGATTAAATTCATTTTTTTTCCTGAGAATTCTACACACAACACCCCATAATGACAACGTAAAAAAAGTTTACTTGAGATTATTGCAAATTTATTAAAAATAAAAAAACTGAGAAATCACATGAACATAAGTATTCACAGCCTTTGCTCAATACTTTGTCGATGCACCTTTGGCAGCAATTACAGCCTCAAGTCTTTTTCAATATGATGCCACAAGCTTGGCACACCTATCCTTGGCCAGTTTCGCCCATTCCTCTTTGCAGCACCTCTCAAGCTCCATCAGGTTGGATGGGAAGTGTCGGTGCACAGCCATTTTAAGATCTCTCCAGAGATGTTCAATCGGATTCAAGTCTGGGCTCTGGCTGGGCCATTCAAGGACATTCACAGAGTTGTCCTGAAGCCACTCCTTTGATATTTTTGCTGTGTGCTTAGGGTCGTTGTCCTGCTAAAAGATGAACCGTCGCCCCAGTTTGAGGTCAAGAGCGCTCTGGAGCAGGTTTTCATCCAGGATCTCTGTACATTGCTGCAGTCATCTTTCCCTTTATCCTGACTAGTCTCCCAGTTCCTGCCGCTGAAAAACATCCCCACAGCATGATGCTGCCACCACCATGATTCACTGTAGGGATGGTATTGGCCTGGTTTCCTCCAAACGTGACGCCTGGCATTCACACCAAAGAGTTCAATCTTTGTCTCATCAGACCAGAGAATTTTGTTTCTCATGGTCTGAGAGTCCTTCAGGTGCCTTTTGGCAAACTCCAGGCGGGCTGCCATGTATCTTTTACTAAAGAGTGGCTTACGTCTGGCCACTCTACCATGCAGGCCTGATTGGTGGATTGCTGCAGAGATGGTTGTCCTTCTGGAAGGTTCTCCTCTCTCCACAGAGGACCTCTGGAGCTCTGACAGAGTGACCATCGGGTTCTTGGTCATCTCCCTGACTAAGGCCCTTCTCCCGCGATCGCTCAGTTTAGATGGCTGGCCAGCTCTAGGAAGAGTCCTGGTGGTTTTGAACTTCTTCCACTTACGGATGATGGAGGCCACTGTGCTCATTGGGACCTTCAAATCAGCAGAAATTGTTCTGTAACCTTCCCCAGATTTGTGCCTCGAGACAATCCTGTCTCAGAGGTCTACAGACAGTTCCTTTGACTTCATGCTTGGTTTGTGCTCTGACATGAACTGTGGGACCTTATATAGACAGGTGTGTGCCTTTCCAAATCATGTCCAATCAACTGAATTTACCACAGGTGGACTCCAATTAAGCTGCAGAAACATTTCAAGGATGATCATGGGAAACAGGATGCACCTGAGCTCAATTTTGAGCTTCATGGCAAAGGCTGTGAATACTTATGTACATGTGCTTTCCCATTTTTTTTATTTTTAATATATTTGCAAAAATCTCAAGTAAACTTTTTTCATGTTGTCATTATGGGGTGTTGTGTGTAGAATTCTGAGGAAAAAATGAATTTAATCCATTTTGGAATAAGGTTGTAACATAACAAAATGTGGAAAAAGTGATGTGCTGTGAATACTTTCTGGATGTACTGTATGTCGTTATTTACTTATTTAAAAACCAACCGTCAGTTGCTAAGCCTTGGACCCTCTATAGCACAGATAATTGTAGAAAACAGTATTGAGTTGTCTTATTTCCAACTTAATACTTTGTTGTTCTTTCTTATAGCAGCATCGGCCTTCTGTTCTATGGGTGAGGAAGGCAGTTAGACAAATTACAGGATTCTGTAATGCGATTTGAAATTCTCTGATGGTTAGCTTCCACCCAAGGCTGTACTTTTCTATATCACACCTAATGCCATGCATGCCTTTACTTGTATTGCCTCAGCTTCATCCATATTCTGCTTTAAATAAAGTTAGAGTACCTTTTGCATTCCACTTTGTTCTGTTTCATTTCCCCCCAGGGGCTTGAAGGAGGTACTATGAATCTTCCCTCTACCTCAAGGTATGCATTTGTGTTTTCATTAAATTTGTGAGTTGCCATAAAAGGCAGGAAATAGCACACAGTTAGCTTTGTCTGCAGCCCAAAAGTTAAGAGTCAGTGTAAACAATTACGGTGTGAATGGGGAAAAAACTGCATCCATGTGCCAAGTGTTTTATTGAGAAATCGTACTCAAACCAAAAACACAATTAAAAGTAATTACACAAACCACTTTATAAAGTAATTTGTGGTAATACTCTCTCTATAGAGACTGATTGAATAATCTATGTTCCTTGTTCAAATGCAACACTTTGTTTCCAGTACTGGAATCCTGAAAAACAAACTTTAGCACATATAGCACCTGTTATGTTAAGCACTATCAAAAACAAATCATCTTTCTATTCAGGTTTACAGAAGCAAGAGCCAAAGCATGCTCTTAACCCAGCAGGCCAGCTTTGAGCTGCAAATCAACCTGACTTATACAACTCTGAGATGTGGGAGGAAGACCAGAGTACCTGGAGAAAGACCCCAACAAACACAGAGAGTGAATGGGCTGGGATTTCCACACACTTAAGGGTCACACAGTAGTGCAAACACTGCTCCACCATGCTACTCTACAAAATGATTCTATAACAAAATAACCTGAAATAATCTGTCTCCATGTTATTAATCTCTTTTTGTAGAGAATCTATTTAGAAATGAAGGCAAAGAACTCTTTCTCTATAGCATAACACCACATTACACTGTAAAACCACAGAGGTGGTATAAATTGAAACAGCACAGTAATGTTCTACAGATCAACACACCTTGAACCCTTGTCCAATACGCCAGACACTAGATAAAAGTCCAAAAGTAGACTTTATTCAGATTGCACAGTGCACAAAGCACCCTCCTCTCCACAATACTCATTAAATCACAATACAAATCATTAATAAACAATCCTCCACTCCCAGACGCATTGCCACCCTTCCACCCAGCTCAGCTCGCCGTCTGGGAACTCCCACAATCCTTTTATATTCCCTGACCTGGAAGTGTTCCAATCCCCAGTCCATGTGATCTCCTATCACTTCCATGTCAGATCAAAAGTCCTTTTCTTCACCCCAGAAGCACGTCATTCCCCTTGTCCATGTGACTCGGACGTACTTCCTTGGCGTATGGCCATTGTTCCTCCCTACAGCGTCTCCTAGTGGCCCCCAAGGTATCCAGCAGGGCTGTGCATAAATACTCCAATGTCCATGATGCCCTGCTGGTCTTCAGGGCACCTCCATACTGCAGGGAGGGCTCCACCTGGCGGCTTGGGGGTATTGGCCTGGATGAACGGCTGGCCATACACCACAATATATATATATATATACTGTAGCCAAATACAATAAGGATGGATGAGATAAACAATACTTCTGATGTACTGATTAAATTTAGCATTGCAACATTATAGGTGCAAGCCATATGTCACTGTACAACTCTGCTCTTTCACTTTTCAAGTCATTTACCATATATACTCATGTTTAAGTTCTCCAGTGGATAAGGCAGGGCTTGATTTTACCGTATAATTTCCAGTATTTTAAAATGTCAGTCATATAAGTTGAATGCGGAAAACTCATGCTATTAGTCCAAGAGATTATGATGTGCTAACGCCCTCCTGAGTACGGAATCGTATTAGGACCACAGAGAAGAAAAAAAACATACGGACACAGTGAAGTAAAAAAAAGTGTATGTCGAGAATAAAGTTGACATGTTGACTTTATTCTCGGCATTTCCATTTTAATTTCAACATTTATATTAAGATTAAAGTTGACATGTTGACTTTATTCTCGTAGTTTATTTTGTCATTAAAATAGAACGTAGTAAACGCCATTTTAAAAACAATTTTTAGTTTACTAGATTTTCTCAAACCCCGTCATAGGTAATGTAGAACATTAAATCCTTTGTGTTAAGTGTTCCCTGACCCATGTTATTTGGTACATGCTTTTTAAACTGACTTTCTCTCTTCCTCTCCTCGACTTTATTCTCAACATATTCTTTTTTTTCCTTCACTGTGTCCGTATTTTTTTCTTCTCCGTGGCCCTAATACGCTTCCGTACCTGAGAGAGTAACCACGGAGCATACTGCTTTTTTATCTACGTGGGTGCAGCAATGCGCTGTATCAGCGCATGCTCCTAACCTCTCTTTCTCTCTATTGTGACTATGTAACCACACGGTATTACCTAAACTATTCCGAAGTGACGTTTGGACTGATTTGTGTTTTTTGTATCTCACACCTTTATACACGTTTATCGTAAGAGCATCCATTATCTACGATGGAGCATTCGATTAGAAGAAAATATGAAGCTGGTTTTAAATTAAAAGTCGTTGAAGTGGCGAAAGAAATTGGTATCTATGCTGCTACAACAAAATTTGATGCATCTGAGAAACTGATGCAAGATTGGAGGGAGCAAGAAGATGTAAAAAATAAATAAATAAAGTGTTGTATTTTTGAACGGGCGTATAAGTCGGGGTCTGATTTTATGTTCGATTTTTCGGGCTTCAAGACCCGACTTATACGCGAGTATATGCCATAGTTCAGCATTGCCCAAAGATTTGTTTTTTGTGCTTACAAGTCTGACAACATATTGTAAGTTTTCTCCACAGTGGCAAGAAAAAGAATGTGATTTCTTTGGAAATAACCGCATTTATGTAGAAATTTGTCTTAAAATATGTTCTGAAAATGATCTAAGTTACAATAATGAACAAACACAGTCTGGTTTAACTAATATCTCTCAAAGTATTGTATTCTTCTTGTACATATTGAATACATCATTCAAACATTCACAGTGCAGGCTGGAAAAAACATGTGAACCTTAGGCCAATGACTTCAACAAAAACTGATTGGAGTCAGGAGTCCAATCAATGAGACGAGATTAGAGGTGTGCTTTAGAGCTCCTTTGACCAATGAAAAAAAGGCTCAAACTTTTTGAGTTTGCTGTTCACAAGAAACATCAGCTGATGTGAAGCTTTCCTCTCAAAAAACAGAACTCCAAAGATCTACTATCAAGAATTGTCAAATTGCATAAGGCTGGAAAGGGTTACAAAGTAATTTCAAAGAGTTTAGATATTCACTTGTCCACAGTTGCTCTCCAGAATAAACATCACTGCACACCTGGGGCCTCATGTATAACGCCGTGCGTAGAATTCGCACTATAACATGGCGTAAGCACAAAAGCCGAAATGTGCTTACGCACAGAAAAATCCAGATTCAGGAATCTGTGCGTACTCCAACTTCCACATTCTTCTGCTACATAAATCCCGATCAGCGTGAAAACTAACGCTCATGCACGCGCTTTATGTAACGCCCCAACTCCTCCCAAAATTACGCCTCTTTGAATATGCAAATGAATATAAATCGCCCTTAAGATCAGCCTTCTGTGAAAAGACAATTGGAAAAGCACGGGGGAAATATAAGAATTTCAGCGATACCAAGTGGAGGCAAAGGAAAAACATACTATTTGTTCAAATAAACCGTGGTATAATCAACAAAAGGAAGTTGATCGAGTGACATAGCGTGTTGGAGAAACTTGAAAGCTCACTTTCACAAAGCCGCACAGTGCCGGAAATAAAAAAGAAGTCACATATCAAAGTGGCTGTGAAAAGGCGAGTTGTAGCCCACTGTCTGAGTGTCATATGAAAGTTTATTATGGTACAGAGAAAAAAAGGCACACGGTGGGGAAAAAGCACGAAATGTCAACTTCAATCTCGACATTTCCACTTTAATCACGTAGTTTATTTTGTCATTAAAGTAGAACATCATAAACTTCATTTTAAAATCGTTTAATTAACCAGTTTCTCAAATCACATCGTAATTAAAGTAGCACGTTAAATGCTTTGTTTTGTATTTGATCTTCTATGTGCCTATGTGTGTGAATCACTACTTGCTTCTTAAACCGGCTCTCTTCCTCCAACTGGACACAGAATCCATTACATTTGTGATATTACAGCTCTCTGAATAACTAAAATACTGAGATGTATACGTGATATCATTTTTATGATGATAGGAGTTAAAGCACGTTATTAAACATGTGTTTCACTTCGATGAAATAATTTATTGCAGCAGTACTCGGGGAGCCTCTAGGCTTGTGGTGGCACTGGGCAGAGGAAGAATCGGTGGCTCCTTCGCCCGCCAGTGTCATGCATAGTGGATGGCCACGTATGTTGCAGACACTAGCCGCCTTGTGCTCATGACACAAGCATTTAACTTTTGCCGAAATTTGTCGCTGCGTTTTTTGCTGTGTTGTTATTTTATCTTTCTGTTTTATATTCAGTATATATTGGTGTAGCCGTCACTAGAGTCAGTGCTTTTCTTTCCCCAAGTAACCGATCGCCACACAATCAGCTCTGTAATAGACGTTAAGCCATCTGTAAGCTTAGCGCCGATTCTTCAAAACGTTTAAAGAACATTGAAATATCTTCGTAGTACATGTTTAATTATTCTATCCTTAACGACACTCCCAGTGAAGAATATAGATTATTTAAATGAAGTTAAAGTTTTATCTGTATAATTTAACAAACATATTTTGCTGCATTTCACCTTAAAAATGATATCGTCATCATATGTAAATACGCGCTTTATAAAATGGCTCAGGTTGTGTGATATTATAACTATAGTGCAAGTTTACAGTGGGGTGATTGTACTTATAAGTACAAACAGTACTACAAGGAGCACTTGATTGAGTGCGTTTTAAGTTCTTGGGATTAAACTGTTTCTGAACCGTGAGGTCTGTACAGGAAAGGCTTTAAAACGTTTTGCAGTGGCTGAGACAGCATGTCCTTGAAGCTGTATACCGATAATTCTCTTTCCGATCAGCTGCTGCTGTGATTCACACTCAGATACAGTGATATAAATACTCCGAGTGGTGCAGTGAGAGTGATATGGAAAAAGATGATCCGCTGTGGCAACTCATAACGGGAGCAGCTGAAAGAAGAAGAAGAAGAAGAAGAAGGAGAAGTGAGAGTAACAACGCTAAAGCAGTTATGGTATTTAGAATACTATGGCTGTTCCCTGGACCATTATATTGTTACAAGTTAATTACAATCAGATGCATTACACTAATAAACAATATGCGGTTAGTTTCGGTGTATTTATAAAGCCGCGTCAGGAAAATAAGGAGTAACCACACAGGAACAATACCATTGCTTTGACGTTGGGTTCCGCCAGTCTGCAAAACCGAGCGGAGAACTTGCGTACGACAAGGCATGAGGTACCGTGGAAAAGTGCGTGGCTTTACGCCAAGTGTAGGTTTTATACATCGCGATTTGAACGTGGAAAAGTTCTTACGCAACATTTCTGTGCGTACGCACCGTTTATACATGAGGCCCCTGAAGTTTTCCAAAGGCTACCTTAACACTCCACAAAACCATTGGGAAAAGGTTTTGCAGACTGAGGAAGCTAAGGTGGAATTGTTCAGGATGAATATACAGCAGTACATATGGCATGAAAAGGGCACTGCATACCAACCCAAAAAACATCATCCCAACGGTGAAGTCTAGTGAAAGGAGTATAATGATTTGGGGCTGCTTTACTAACTTGGGACCTGGACAACTTACTATTATCAAGGGGAAAATGATTTCCCAAGTTTATCAAAGCAGGGGTGCCCACACTTTTTCGGCTTGCGAGCTACTTTTAAAATGACCAGGTCAAAATGATCTACCTACATTAAAAATGCTATACATATATATATTATATTATATATATATATATATATATATATATATATATATATATATATATATATATATATATATATATATATATAGTGAGAAATCAGTCTTGAAGAAAATAACTCCAAACAAAACAGAAAAAGATTTGGGGATCGTCCCCGTATATTGTCGTCTAGACAGCAATAAAGAAATGGATTCTAAAGACTTTTCAGTACATAGAATGTTTTACTGAAGACAAAATGGTGTTTTTATAGTACAAGGAATGATGGGACAGAAAATGATTGGCAGGAAGTGATGATTGGAGACAGGAGGTGGAACCAACGTCATCAGAAGTCAACAGAAGTGAAGGATTGTGGAACCGGAAGTGATGTCATCGTAATTGACCGGAAGGGACGTTATCGCGGCCATTTTGAACTCGGAAATGGCCATCTTTTACTTTTCTTCTGATTTTCTGTAGAGGTAAAGAGATTCAAGTAAGTACCACGTGATGACCCTCTGTCTCGTGATAATTCACTCACCTTTTGGCTATTTGACTGCCTCCAACTCGCACGTGTGTGACAATATACATACACTGAGTATCAGAGGTGGGTAGTAATGAGTTACATTTACTCCGTTACATTTACTTGAGTAACTTTTTAAAACAAATTCACTTCTAAGTGTAGTTTTACTGCACCATACTTTTTACTTTTACTTGAGTACATTTGTGAAGAAGAAACTCTACTCTTACTCCGCTACATTGGCCAACACTCGAATCGTTACTTTTTTTCTATTAGATAAAGTCTGGCAGATGCTTTTCAATCTGCTGTGTAGCGTATGCTGTCAAGTTGCGCACATGCCTTCCATTGCGTCTCCAGCTCTGATGCGAGGTTTTGGATGTTCTCCAAATCAAGGCGCTGCAGCTTTGAAGACAGATGTTGCATTTTTTGTTTAAAAGCATTAACTGAGCTAATCATATTGACCATTGTTTTCTCTTTTTCCTTGCAGCTGTAAATTAAGCTCATTCAACATGTTGGTCAGATTGGAAAAAAAATGCCAAGTCTAGCGGCCATTGGTCGTTAAGTTGCTTGTATTCTGCATGTTTAATGACAAGGAGAAACTCCTTTTTCTCCGGCCAGGGGTCTTGAAATCTCAGCAGGAATTTCGCTCTAGCCATCTGCCTCAACGAAGGCATCTTTTATCATCTCTCAATCTTGGAAGGACTTCTTATGCTTAATGATCAAGTGACTCACCTGGAAAGATGCTTCGGTGTGTCTGCCTTTGCTTTTGAATTCAGCCGAGTGAAAAATGACAGCTGTCCAATTAACTGCAATTTTGATTCCCTCTCCTTTCTCTTTCTTGATCGCTTTTCGGAAGGAAGTCAGTTTCGTAGTTTTTATGATCAGTTTCGAAAGTGCCTTTCCACATTTTCCTTCTTTGGAATTGCAATGATAGATTGACAGATCAGACAAACGCACTTCGATTGTGACATTGTGAGAGAAAAAAAGCCTCTTTCAATTCCACTTCCAGCCCATAAACAACACATTTTTTTTAAATCCCTTCTTTAGTTGATATAAATTGGAAGGCTAACTAGATCACTTAGATATCTGGAGTTTTGCAGTAGCTCACGCGTTTGATCGTGTGTGCGAGATGACCAGTGTGTTAGAAGAAAAGAAATCTCAGACTGGCCACCCTGTATGTCAATTAAGTGGCAAATGCCATAGGGAGGATATATGATAGACTAACATTTAAAAAAACATTTTTTTTGAATGCAACGCGATCTACCTGCACTACCTTTCCGATCTACCGATCAATCACGATCGACGCATTGGGCACCCCTGTCCTACAGGATAATATCACAGTGGCTGTCTATTAGGTGAAGCTCAGCAGAAGTAGGGGGATGCAACAAGATGCAGAAGGACAATAACCCAAAACATCTGCCAGCTTCACTTCTTGCTATGACTATGGGTCAGAAAATAACGACACAGCACTGCAGAAAGTTATGGGCTCAACTGAGCACATCATGAGGATTTCATTTCCATCCCTACAGGACCAATATACAAACAGTGAACTACCAAGGTAAGCCAGGATCATGAATGACTTCTCTCACCCTTTCTACAACCAGATTAAAGGTTAAGCTCTGGCAGACACTTACAATTCTTCAAATCAAGAACAGCACGACTGAAAAAGAACTTCATATCCCAGGCAATAAAAAAAACTTAATGGTCATCTTGTCAGGCATTCTTCAAAACTGAAAAAAGTCATCTATTATTTATTTTTTAATTATAATTTATTATAGAACAATTGTTGAGCACCTTTTAATATTTTAGATCTATTTTTAGTGTATACTTTTTAACTTAATTGTACAGTAAAGGTTACTCACTGAGCTGCATTTCACTATATACCTTTAAGTGTATACATGTGGCAAATATATAAAATCTTAAAATCTTGAAAGTCTGCTACAGAATGGTTTCCAAAATAGAAACTCCACCATTTGGAGTGGCATAGACAAAGCCCAGACCTCAACCCATTGGAGATGCTGTGGAATCATCTCAAGAGAGCAGGTCACTCCAGACATCTAAAGAATATGGCTGAGCTGAAGCAGCTCTGCAGAGAAGACTTGTCTGAAATTCCCCCTGCATAAAGTGCAGGGCTGATCCATAGCTTCTGTTTATTGCTGCCAGAGGAGGTTCAAGCAGTTATTAAATCCTAGGGTTCATTTACGTACTTTACCTACATGCCAAACTTACACATTTCATGGGTGTGTTCAATAAAGACATGAAATATTATAATTGTGAGTTATTAGCATAAGCATATTGTATTTCTCTGTACTTTTGAGCAGATCACATTTTATGATCATGTAATGCAGAAAGCTGGATAATTCCATAGTTTTTCTTGCCACTGTGCATACCATACCATACCATTTTCTAAGCACATTCAATTCAGTTAATATTAGTATTGTATTGCACCCTTCTGTTTATAAGTTAAGGTAAAAATATCTACCATATAATAAAATGCTAAGGTCTGTGTGTGTATGTGTGCCTAATTAGATGCCTAATTTCAAAATATCATTAATCCAGTGTAATTAGTAACCTTTGTGGGGTTGCATGAGAAGAGTTTTGTTCAGAATACACAATAATTACTATGAAACAAAACTCTGATTGAACACACTGAACATACAACCTAGGATTTGGCCCCTAATAATCAATCTAGACATTACTAGTCTGTCACACTATCACAGTATTCCATTTCTAAAGCCATACTGGTCTTGTGTAGTCTCTCTGCAGACCTCTACACTTTTCTTCTGTAGTTGGCTGTTTATTCCCAGTAACTAAGAGCTGGCATTGCTCATGGTCGACATGTTGAAGCACATCATTGTGGTGCTGTTGAGCCAGAACTGGACGCCTGTATAATAGAAGGTCACACAAGGACATCACGCGACATGAAAGGGTGGCTCAGTTTTATTATAGGAATTGCTAGTTTTAGCACATTCTTCCATCTATCCTTTTACAAACCTTCTTAATCTACTTCCTTGTTATATAGGCAATATAATCAGAGCGCACATTGCCACATGACATACAATTTGTCAACTGAATTGTTTCAAAACTGACACCTAACTCTTGTTGACTCATTTATATTGTTCTCATTTGTACGTTGCTTTGAATACACTGCTGCATCAACGTCTGCAGTCACTAAGTGCTGTGGTGAGTTTGTCATTTTGGTTTTTTGAGTTCAGCTTTTCAAAATCTGTACCAAACATTAATCCACGTAACACCACAACAGTCGCAGGTGCATCACATTTCCATTATACGGAATGCACCAAAACCACTAATGTTAGACTAAGATTTAAAAGGCTCTAAAGGAGGATGTGGAGGGACAGGCATGGTTGTTGGCACTTTTCCTGGATGGGAGATCTGTAGTACTAAGGTGTTGTACCGGGTTATGCCATTATGGATGAAATGAGAAGTCAAGCAAAATGACACCTTTTATTGGCTAACTAAAAAGATTACAATATGCAAGCTGTCAAGACAGAGGAAGACTTCCTTCTGCGACCAGTACACTGGGTGGCAGCGTCCTACTGGTATGGCTCCCATTTGGACCCCTGTAGGGACATATGGGAACTGGAGTCCTGGTGAGTGTCTCTGTTGGGGATCTAGAGTGCTGTTATAGTGAGCTGATTGGAACAGACTCCCAAGTGGTTCTGCCTGAACTGGGGGTGATTCTAAGTGGACATATCATTACATTGGAATTACTCCAGGGTACCACTTAAAAGGAGCTCCTTGGCCTCACTCAGGGAGTCAGAGACAGGAATGGGGATAGAAGAAGATCATCTGGAGAGCAGCAGAGGAGAAAGAAAGAAAGAAAGAAAGAAAGAAAGAAAGAAAGAAAGAAAGAAAGAAAGAAAGAAAGAAAGAGTGTATGAGTTTGGGGATCGGGTAGGCTCCATGGTGGTCACATTGCATATATGGCAACATGCGCATACTTTGAGGGGTTGCTCAAATATTACAATAGGTAATTTAGTACTAGCAATCTATCTAGATCACAAATGGCTAAAAGCATGCATTTAAAAAAAAAATCATAAATATTGACTTATTATGCTTACGTTTGGCATATCAGCCAATCAAAGCTCTTTATATATTTTTTATTGATTTTAATTAAAAGCAAATAACAATCCATACAATCAAGTGAAACTTAACCAACCAAGGTTCAACCCCTACCCAAAAGCCAATCGAAGCTCAAATTATTATGTGATCATTTGATCATCAAACATTAAAAATGTATTTATATTTTAAATATATTAGCCTGAAGGAGTGTGTTAAAAAGACCTAATCAAGACATCATCCCTTTATCATCCATTGGTTGGAAGAATTAATACTGTTAAATTCATTTTACTTTCACCATTTTTATATCTTTTACGTTACATTCATAAACATGTCAACAAATCCCACAAAACAGAATAAAATCCTCTTGTTGATTGCAGCAGTTGTATCCTAGCTTTTGTGTCAGGTGTTTGGGGAACTGGAGCACCCCCAGGTGACCACACCAGTTACTAAAGAAAGCGCTCAGGTACAACTCATCCCCCAGTTGCTTTGTTTAGTCAGTTAAAAGCCAAACTGGTCTGATGCTCCATCTCCCTCACCATAAGTTTCCAATCCTGTCCTAAAGACTTGGCGGGGTTGGTTAGGGTAGGGGAGACTTGACAGTCTTGCACGGGTACACTGATCCAAATATTTAGCAAATTTATTTGTCTTTTAACCATCCATTTTATTTTACACTAAACAATTTAAAAAACAATATTAAATAAGGTTTATACTGTAGGAAAGTCCATTCTAACAAGTTAAAATACTTTTTAAATATAATTAAATAAAGTATGAATAATTGTATAAAATTTGCAATCCATTTATTTAAAATTATATGAGGGTTGAAAATAGTGTCCCCTATTGGTCATTTTAAAAAAAACTGCATTATAAATAATTATATTATACTTTAAAATTTACTTAAATAAAAACTAAATTTATAACCTTAAAAAATGGATAAATCCTAGCAGCTCCTTGCTAATTTAATCTAAAGTTTCAATAAAAGTATCCAAATTAATTTGAAAATAAGGGAAACTAACATTCAACCCACCTCTGTTCTCATCAATAAAACACTCATATTACATTTGCTTTGTCTAGCTTAACGATAAAGACATGCAAAATATTGATCAACTTATATGCTAGAAGTCTGTCTACGCCAACAAAAGGCAGACTAAAAAACATCTCTGGCATGTGAAAGGTACCTGGAGAGAAGCCTGTGCAGAAACAAGATCTGCAGACTCTGGAGATGTGAGTAAACCTGAAAGAATGAAACAGCTCCCTGTGATGAACAGTCAGACTGTACAGGGCTGGCTCCTGGCTTGAATCCATTATTATTATGTCACAATCTTCCATCCTCCCACAGAATGAGTCTGGAAAATTGTCCATCTACAAATACAAAAAAAATGATTCATTAAAACAATGAGACGATTAATGTCCAAAGAAACAAATACAGTAGCCGTGCTGTCTTTAATCACTGCCAAACACATCTGCTGGAAGCATTTAGTAGAAAGATTGGTAAATTACAAGGTGCTTTAGATTTGTCTGTGCCTATTTCTTTGTAATGCCAAGGAATATTTGTCTGTCCTGTGATTAGTACAGTAATGTAAAACTGTTTACTAAAAAAAAAGAGTGAGGGCTGGCAACACTGACGCCACATCACCACGACAGCACTGTGAGTGGCAGACATGTGCTCAGCACTGGTGCTCGGCACAGACGGATTAATTTATGGTCAGTTTGGCATACGTAAACTTGTGGTCTAATTATATTTCTGTTCTTGGCCTTTCTTTAACCGGTCTATTGAACTGTGAAAATGGAAGGGTTCTTCTCAGATTGACCATAAAACTATTGCTGCTGTTGCAAAAAGGCACATAAAAGCAGGCGGGGGCTTGTCTTCTGTTTATATAAAAGAGTAACACGGAAAGAATTTATTGCAGTAGTCGTAATGAAGGCTATGCTTTGATCAATTCTGTTAGCCCTGACAACACAAATGACTGCTGCGGCAGTATTCGCTCAAGTTTTAAGACACTTTATCTTGTTGTCTATCTGTACTTTTAAAAAATGATAGTCAGGCATGATGACAAGGAATCATCTTGAATGTAATGTGAGTCCATCACTAAGTTTGCAAATGTATTAAAGGAGAACAGTCATGATTTTCTGACTTCTAGTATTAAAATGTACTCTTTTATGTGGGTGCTTTGAAAAAAATCACAAAATGAAATGATGCAGTTAATTTGGTACAAATTGCCGGGAAAGAGCTGGCCGGTGGCATCACTGGTCTGGTATTGAGCTGGTGAAAGAACTCAGAATTCCAAAAATCAATGCGGCAGCATGAGCTACATTGTGCATAGACAACATGTCCCCTAATCATTCCTAACATAGACTTTAGGGATTTAAGTTGCATAGCGGATCATATTTTTCTTTATTTTCCTGTCCTCTTCATCTTCCTCTGTTACACCCATCACCTGCATGTCCTCTCTCACCACATCCATAAACCTTCTCTTAGGCCTTCCTCTTTTCCTCTTGCCTGGCAGCTCTATCCTTAACATCCTTCTCCCAGTATACCCAGCATCTCTCCTCTGCACATGTCCAAACCAACACAATCTCGCCTCTCTGACTGTCTCTCAACTGTCCAACCTGATCCGACCCTCTAATGTACAGTACTCATTTCTGATCCTTTCCATCCTCATCACACCCAAGTCTTAGCATCTTTAACTCTGCCACCTCTGGCTCTTTCTCCTGCTTTCTGGTCAGTGCCACCGTCTCCAACCCATATAATATAGCTGGTATCAATACCGTCCTGTAGACCTTCCCTTTCACTCTTGCTGATACCCATCTGTCACAAATTACTCCTGTCACTCTTCTCCATTCCACCCTGTCTGCACTCTCTTTTTCACCTCTCTTCCACAATCCCTATTACTCTGGAAGAAGAAGAAGAAGCTGAAAGTTAATTCTACAGTATGTGTAGGAAAATGAAAAGAAATGCAGAAAGTAGAAGACGTGGAGAGAAGATATACTGTATCTATGGGAGGGAAAAGTCCAGAATGGCTATGAAACCAGTCTTTATTTCTTGGAGAGCTACTCGAAACACTATCAACCATCACAAAGTGTTTAACAAGGTTAACAAAATAACAATATAGAAAATGGAGCAGTACAATACATACAGAGGGTTCAAGTATTCAGATTCCTTCACTTTTGTTTGAAGCCTTGTGTGAAAATCATTTAAAATTCAACTATTCTCTACATCACACAACACCCAATGATTCACAAATGACAAAGCATACACATGATTTTAGAATATTTTGCAAATGTATTAAAAATAAATGAAAAAACAAAACTATCACAATGACATGGCTATTCTTTCTCTTCACTCAGAACTTTGTTGAAGCACCTCTGGCAGCCATGCCAGACTGGAGTCTTCTTGGGTGTGACATGATAAGCTTCACACACTTGGATTTAGGGATTCTCTGATCTTCTTCTCTGCAGATCATCTCATGCTCTGTCAGGTTACATGGAGACTCTGGATAGACCACTCAAGGATATTCTCAGAGTTGACCCTAAGCTACTCCTATGTTGTGCTTGCTTTGTCCTGATTAAAGATGAACCTTTGGCGCAGACTGAGGTCCATAGCACTCCAGAGGAGGTTTTCATTAAGGATATCTCTCTACTTTGCTTCATTCTACTTTCCCTCAACCCCAATTTTTCTCCCAGTCCCTGCCAATGAAAACAATCCCATAGTATGCCATGCTTCACCAATGGAATGGTATTGTGCAGATGATGAGTGGGGCATGGTTTCCTCAAGACCTGAGGCTAATGTTAGTTTCATCAGAACAGAGAATCTTGTTTCTCAAAGTCTGAGTGTCCTTTAGGTGTCTTTTGCAAACTTCAAACTGGCTTCCATGTGTCTTTTACTTAGGAATGGTTCTATTTGCCCACCCTGTCATAAAGTCCAGATCAGTGGAGTGTTGCAGTGATGGTTACCCTTCTGTAAGATTCTACCATCTCCCATCAGATCGTCTGGTTCTTGGTCACCTCTCTTCCCATGGCCCTTCTCCCACAGTTGTTCAAAGTGGACAGGTGTCCAGCTCAAGTAATAGTTGTAGCTGTTCCAAGCTTCTTCCATTTAAAAATTATGAAGGCCACTGTATTCTTGGAAACCTGAAATGCTTCAATGATTTTTTGTATCCTAAGCTCTACAGGTAATTCCTCTGTCCTCAGGGCTGTTTTTTTTAACTCTGACACACATTGTCAACTGTGGGCCCTTCTTCAGACAGGTATGTGCACCATTCCTAGTAATGTGGAATGAATTGACTCAATATTGAACTCCAGACAAACTGTAGAAACATCTCAGAGATGATCCAAAAAATGGGCTGCACCTGAGCTGGATATCAACTGTCATAACATAGGGTCAGAATACTTGTGTCAATGTTATATTTCACTTTTTTATTTTAAACAAATATGCAGTCATTTCTAAAATTTTAAAATGTAAGACTTTTGTGTTATGATTCTGGGGTATTGAGTGTTGCTTGATGTGAGAAAAAATTAAATTAATGGTTTTAGCATAAGGCTGCAACATATCAAAAGGTGAAAAAGTGAAGGGGTCTACTCGTCTTATATATCCTGAATATAAGTAAACCTTTCAAACTGTTCAATATATAAAAAATGAAACAAATTAATAAAAAAGTAGCAAAAGGGGCTAGTCAAATGAAACATAGCTACTGTACAAAACTATAAAGCATGGTGCAAAGTAGCAGAACAGTGCAAACTCATATTTCGTATTGGATCTTTTAAGATAAGTAGGCCAAGTTAGAATACAAACAGTATGGTGGTGATAATACAATGAAAAGCAGAGACAATAGAAATAAATACAGAGCAGTTCAGCATGCACTTGTTTGTCAAGATGGAGGGAGACTAGGAAGAGAGTTCCAGAGTGCAGAAGGCACAAAACTGGATGATCATTTATAGAGGCCAGTATTAGAAAATATCAGCTTACACATAGTCTTATATACTACAAGTAGCATGCACAGGGATTTTGAAGTGCATTTTCATTTGAGAAGGTGAAAAGTCACAACCGAGCACCCTTCTAAGTCATGGGATCCAAATGCACCATCACACGCATGCACTTGGGGAACAGCTTAAGGGCCTATGTGACTGTTATTCTCTGCTGAGACATGAGGTGGTGCTCTGTAATAACAACCTCTCTTCACCTTTCCCCTCTCCTGAAAAGATTAACATATTTTCACCCGTGAGGTCACTTCCTGGGTCACACCACCTGGACCCACCTCTTCCTTCCAGAAACCATCAAAATAGGAAGAGCTACCTGTGACAATGCAGGTTCAGCTCCATGCTCCTATCGCTGTTCGGGAGCCCTTGAACCCAACACCGTCGATAATGTCACCGAGATGAGCTAGACAGTGGAGGCAACAACATAGCAAGGGGATGATGAAAAAGGTGCACAAGTGCTTTTATTAAAACAGTCAACAAAAAGTGTTCAAATAAAGTGCAGTACTTTCAAAATTCATTAAATAAATAATCCATTAAAAGAAAAACGTGGAGGTTAAAAATACACAAAAAAAACAATCCTTTTAAAATGAGGTTAAAACGTTCATCAGGTAGCAGTCTTTAAAAACAAATGACAAACCCGGTGCTTCTTTTCTGTTAGCGTTTGCGTCTCACCTGATTCTCCCATACAGGCCCTGCAACAGGTGAGACGCTCTCAATGCAGCTGACCTTCTGCCTACTCCTCCTGCTACTGTCAGTTGCCTTTCCGATCCTTCGCTCCGGTCGGCTCCCCCTGACAGCGACTTGGGAATTCCTCTCACGGCCAAGGCTCTCACGTGGAGGACACCACATCCCAAATCCTGACTCCTGCTGCCATTCGCGGCCCCATGTGGAGTCACCTGTCTTCCGGTCACTCCCATACTTCCTGCAACAAACTCTGCGGGAGCGACAACAATTACTACGCCCTGGGTGTCAGCCCAACACCCAGGCTGTCTGCTCAGCTGCCTGCGAGTGCTCGCTCACTCGCTCGCTTCCTGCTGCACCAACTTGCGCTCTCTCTCTCCTCACTGCTTCCTGCTGCAACCTCTGTTTACTTCTTTTCTTTCCATTTTGTTCCCTGATCTGATCTCCTCCTAACCGACTCATGCTTCTTTTATATTGAGAGGGGCCATAGCAGCCGCAGCACATTAGCCACAACAATTAAGGATGTGGGCAGTCCCTCACCTGTGCACTAGGTGAAAAAAACACCCACACCGCAGATCACCCTTGGCTTTATACGGCTACCACGCCCCCTCACTAAGCCACCGCGAGTGCGGTGATTATTTATTTAAATAAATGGCCTTTGCTGAGCGAGCTGTGGACCCATAACACCACATTCCACCCCCCCATAAGACTCCAGTTGCACGGGAAGGCTCCACACCACTGCCAACCCAGTGCAACTGGAGCTCAGGTCCACAGCTCGGCCACTCTACATTGCACTACAACAATAAAAGCACTAAAACAAATCCCACCTTAAAACCAACCCAAGCCACCTTCATAAAAACAGGACATTAAAAGAATAAGAACCTTCTAAAAGACAAATAAAAACCTCAGTAATAAATAAATGTCCATAAAAAGCTCTGTTCATAAAATGTCCTCCTCCGGCTTGTGTACGTGGGTTCTTTTCAAGTCTGTCACCAATCCCGCTTGCTGCTCTGTCTCCTCTTCTAGCTCCACTGCTAGCTCATCCCACCGCTGCCACCAAATGTGACAATGTGGGTTCTGCTCCATGTTCCCATGCAACTGGAGTCTTATGGGAGCATGGAGCAGAACTCACATCATCGCACCACCATCTTGGGCTGTCCAACTGATTTTCTCAGCAAAACTCAACTTTGCATCGTACAATGCTTTTAATTTTACGTCTTTTGCATATTTATAATATACAGGGTTTGCCTTTGAGGTGCACCAGACCTCTTTCTTTGTCTTTTGTCTCTTTATAGCATACATCAGTCTTTCTTTGTGTGATATTGATGGAAACAATGCAAGAGCAGAGGAGTCAGGATACCCTGAGCAGGCACGCAGGAGCAATCCACAGGACCATAACTATGACTTAGAATGTACTAAATAATTGACTTGATGGCCCCATTTCCTGGAATCCAATATTTTTCAATTTTATACTCAATGTCTCTATTTTACCATTAGGAAAGGAAACATGTCTTTTAGTCAATGGGCATGAATAAACAGTTTCCTAATGCGAAACACAAAATGAGGGAGGAATTTGAAAATTATATGGTATGACAACTTGAAAGGTACTGGTCCAATTTATCTAACTATACTATAAGGACCTACAATTTATAACAAGGAGCAAGTTTAGGGGATGGAACCTTCAGGTTGAAATTTCATGTGGCTTAGCCATACCTCCTGCCCAATTGGAGATATATTTGTAAATCCTTTGTCAAAGATCCAGCCATGAACAGATTCTCTCAAACTATTCTCCTTTTATCACTAAAACTGCTTAAATATTCTGGTTTGAAACAGAAGTGTCAGAAGCTTTCATAGAGAGAGTAATAACAATTTGTATTCAAAGGGAGACACTTGAGTTGCTAGAGTACTTAAAACATTTCTAGATAAGTCATCAATGAGGGTTGTCCTAGTCCCTTTGATTAGAATTCATAAAACTTCTAACATGGTATTCACTATGTCTATTAGTTCCCCCTGACAGTCCATTACTCTCCAGCTTGAAACTAGAAGTTGAGTTTAATTGGATGCTAGCCTTCTTACAGTGCCGTAATTTAGAAATAAATAAAAATCTATCCGTTGAAATAATCTTTGATGGAAAACCATGACTGCGGTGGGCTGGCACCCTGCCCAGGGTTTGTTTCCTGCCTTGCTCCCTGTGTTGGCTGGGATTGGCTCCACCAGACCCCCGTGACCCTGTAGTTAGGATATAGTGGGTTGGATAATGGATGGATGGATGAATGGAAAACCATGAAGTGTGAAAAAGTCTTTGAGAAATACACTGGTAAATTCCTTTGTAGTAGGTAGTTTCTTTAAACATTTACAGTGGGCGGCAGCGTGTTTCGAAAATCTACCCACAACGGCTGGTATTGTAGTATAATCTTTTAAAAACTGTAAATCTGTAATGAATCAAAAATTAATTGCTCCCAGGGTCTACATGGGGCTGGTATGGGTTACAATAATCTGATAGGATTGATTCCTAACTTTGTGACACAAGCAAGGACATAATCTTTGGCATTCTTATTTATAGTTGCTCACCAAAAATATCACATAATGAGCTCCAAAGTATTCTTTATTTTTTGAAGGCCTGCAATTAAGGAGTCATGACTCAACTGGGGATTTTCTTCCTGAGAGGACCAGGTACAAACTGAGTACAGGGTGGAATATTCATTACTTTAATAAAGTTTATTCATTAGCTCTTTAAATTAAAGTTAACTAAACTCTCTGCTTCATCTGTGATAATATTAGCTAAAACTTGTATTCTGTGACAAGATAGCTTCTGGAATTGAGATTTGTAAAGAAAAAGCATTCCGTCGTTCAGCTGTGTTTTTAAGGTCTTATTGTCTGCAAAAATTATCCTTTGTGCCAGGGTCTCCACTCTTCAGGAGTCAATCTGATTGCTAAAAGTTCATAATTAGCTGTGTCATACACTAACCTGTGAGCAATAATTTCACAAATAACAAGAATACAACTTCCTAGTATAACGAAAAATTTGAATGCTGACCCCAGCATTAAAGCACTGATGTTGAATTGTAAAGAGGTGTCTGGGTGACTGTCATGAATCTCATTATTTTTACATTCATAATCATAGAAGTGCTCTTTTGAATGTTAATATTTTGTTTTTTAAGTATTTGTTTATGTTATTGTGCTGCAGTTTTGTGGGAATTTTTACCATCCGCGCTGACATTTTACATTCATTTATCATGGCCATGGCCATGCAGTATTTGATAAAAGTGCTGATTTCTAACTGTATACAACATCATCACACATTCAGTATTTATGATCGCAGTAGCATAGAATGTTTTGTATCCTAGTTCAAAATATTACCATATGTTTACTGCAACGAAACCTTCAAAAATCGAATCAACTATATTAAAGCAGGTTACTGTTACCTGAAAAAAGGAAATGAAATAGGGAAAAAAATCAAGGAGATCTAATTATAGTCAAGCTGATTACTTAGAACAAAAACAGTTTTACTGATATCTAGTCTGAAAGGAATACAGTATCCAACACTAATACTGCATAACACAAACATTAACAATGGGTGTATTATAAGGAACTAAATTAGAGATGGGGCTAAAGAGGCATATTCACAAATATAAAAATCAGTAGATTTGATAACAGGTTGCAATACTAAACCAAGGGAAGACATAATCGGCCTGCTCATACACTGACCCATATTACAGATAGGAATTTAAAATGTTAATCAAACCAGCAGCAGGTCTGGAGAATGGGGGCAAAAATGTGAGGAAAATAAAGAAGCCACACAGATCAGAAATTAAATAGATGTACTAGTGGCCATAAGGAAGTAGTGTTACCTATTTGTCCACAATGCCACTATTTACAATATAAAAAACACGCCATAAGCTCACCTTGACTTGAGATGTGCCCAATGTCTATGCATGGTATTCCTTAGCTTGTAAATTGTACAAATCATTCAGGGTGTTCCATCTCCTTTCTCCTCTGGCTTCAACTTCCCTCTTGCTTTGCTTTGTTCTTAGCAGCCCTGATCACCTCCATACATTTTTCCCATGGCAGTCAACAGGTAATTTGAGAATTATCAAATATCAAAGCTGCCTTGATACACTACACTCCTGTATGCCCATTCAAAAGGTACTGTTGAAGGATACTGAAGTCATGTTGTACTTCCAGGTGCCAGTTCATCCAAACACAATCCTAAGGTCTGATCCTACCTAAAAGGAATAGTCCAAACTTTGGGCTAAGATACCCCCAGATTCAGAACTTAAAATGTCTTCTACAGTAACCCAAAGTGAGGTGTCCACTACTCTGTAATTTCTATATCCAACAATGGACATTCAGCCAGACCTCCTTTGTATAGGAGTAACTGAACTCAGTCCAGTGGTTCTATTACAACTGGAGTACAAAACTACTTCTTTTTCTTCTTCCTCTTTGTCCTTTCCCACTTCTATATGAAGTTTCTTCAAAAAGTTTGGTCCTGCACCTCCTCCCCCCGTTTCCTTCAGATCTTCTTTTATTTTATCTTGTAGCGGTGCCACATAGTGTTTAAATGTCAGTGCTGTGTGTGTCTCGTTTCATTGTCCCATTGACTGCGTTGTGTGTATCAGTTAATGTTGTCCCGTAAAGGAGGACGGATGATGGGAGGAGTTCACAATCACTTACCTGGAAAACACCTGTATATCAATTAATCAATTACTGCCGTCCACGGATTATTTAAGGAGAAGAGGAGGAGACGAAAAGGAGACCAGCACGAGGAGAGAGAAGGAGAACAACCAATAACGCATTCACGATTACAACCTGCCTGCCGTTTCATTCCATTGCGCTATCATCCAGTTTGTATTTCATTCATCCGGACTGCCTTTCAACCTGCTTACCGCTGAAGACCCGGGTCGAATCATCATTCGCCGCACGCCGAGGAATCACGGTGAGGTTATTCCAAACGCCGGAAATACAACATTACTATCGCCATTAATCAGTACCCGTATTCAGGACATTTATTTCACGCACGGACTCAAGTTCATGATCATTCCGTTTGCCAGCCATTTGTCGTTTGTGTGGTGTGTGTCATATGTAACGTGGACAAGGGAGGGGATTTATATATATATATATTGTCGGGTTTGCTGTGGGATTGTTGGGGTGGAGGAATATTTGAGTGTACATTTGTCTTGTGGCGTGTCTTGTCCCATTTAATACATTTATTCTTGTTTCCTTTTACATTCTGCTTATTGTCTTTGCTTTTCAAACCGTCGATTGTGGGGAAAGTTAATCTGTGTAGAGTACGGCTTGACAGGAAAAGGTTTCTCAGTCAATTATCCAGGCCACAGGTCTTGGAGGTGTAGCTGCCGGCTGGGAATAAGGGGTCGGCCGTTACATAAGTGGTGCCCTCTCTGAGGAATCTTTATTTAATTCGATCACTGTCTGCCTTTAAATTTTCCCCAAAAATATCATGTCTTTAGGGCGTGCGAGCAGGACGACACCATTGCTTCGCCTCGGTGTGATGATGGAGTAGCGGGCGCGCACGCCACGGTCAGAGCGTGTTCAGCGGTGCGAGAGGTGGTGGATTCTTTGCAGTCGCTGTACCTCGAAGATCACCGTGGACCTGAAGAGGAAGGCCTGGAGGACGTCTCGCCTCTGTGGGAGGATCTGGCGCAACAAATAACCCGGCTGGAGGAGAAGATCCGCGAGGTTGCCGAAAGTACGCTGGAGCGCGACGCAGCCTTGCGGGCTCGCATCAGCAGCTCCCAGGAGGAAATGAAAGAATACATCAACGAGCAAGTTCAACTCCTGGGGCGGAAATGTGTTGTGCCTCCAGAGGCGGGATCGGCGCTGGCAAGATTCTCTTCAGGGGAAGTCCAAAGGTGTCTCCAGAAGATAAGACCGTCGCCCGTCATTCAACGCCGTCGTATCTCGGGAGGGCGCATGCCTCAATCGGCCATTTGTTCCTGGGTGCGCCTGTCTTTTCCCAAGTTAGGGGCTCCATATAATGTCGATGATGTCCTGAACTTTGTGGAGGACGGGGAGGCGTACCTGGCCGTTAACCCTCTAACCCCGGAAGAGCTAATTGGGGTGATAGGGACATCCCTCTCGGGACCGGTGCGGAGCTGGTGGCTGACGGCCAAGAAGACCATTTTCGACTGGGGATCCTTTCGTCGATCTTTCCGGCTTTTCTTCCGGAAGACTACGAGACCGAACTGGAGGACAAGCTGCGGTCCATGGTGCAACTACCTTCACAAACCATCCGGGACTTCGCCTATGAATACCGGGCTTTGTGTTTGAAGTGGCGGCGGCTATGGCTGAAGAAGAGGTGGTCCGCGTCCTTAATGCCTGTAACCAGCGGTTAGCTGGGAGTCTCAGGGGTGGTGGGATCGGTGGAGGACTTGGTGAGGTAGGCTCCCAAGTGGAGCGGGACTGGGGAAACTCAAGGCGTACTGGCACAAAGTTCAGGCCAGTACACGAAAACCCAGCCCCTAAAACCACAACGAGCCAAACCTTGCCGGTCGGAAGCCGATCTCGCCATTATGCAAGCGAGCACGTCCCTTCTGATCGTCCCAGTGATGCTGCGGGGGTGGCAGATGGATGCGGTGGTGGATACCGGGAGCCACCATACTTTAATCCGCTCAAGCCAGTGGGAGAAGATTAGCCGACCGACAGACAAATTAACATCTGCCCGTCCGTCCGATTTGTATTGGCGGATGGGAGTGAACACAAGGCCCTGGGCAGAGTCCCCTTGAGGTACAGTGTACTCGCCACCACCTGGGATATGAATACGTATGTCCTGGAGGACCAGCACCTGTCAGTTCCGTTACTCCTTGGGCTGGATTCTCTAGCCACCATGAGGATGACCATCCATCTCAGTCCCAGGGGGTATACGGTACGGGGAAGGGATATGCGAATTCATTTACAAATCCAAAGAAGATCTGGGCTCGAATTTATCGGGTTTTACGCAGCAGAGAGGAGGCGCAAGCACCTCGGCGGCAGCCCCAGTGGAGGGACAACCTGAAGAGGTGAGGCCGGTGCTGAAGAAGTGGGCGAGGTGTGGGCGGAGAAGTTAGGAGTTGCCCGTGGGGTGACCCACATGGTCCACACCTTGGACGAAGTCCCTATAAGGCACCGAGCTTACGGGTTTCTCCACTGAAGAGGCGTCATTAAAGAACACCTCGATCGGATGCTCGCCGAGGGAATAATAGAACCATCTTCCTCCTCCTGCGTCCCCTGTGGTCCTCGTGAAGAAGTCGGATAATTCCTATCGTTTCTGTGTGGACTACAGGGGTTAACGAGAAGACGAGCCTGGACGCATATCCCATGCCCCTGGTTCATGAAATCCTGGAGTCACTGCATGGAGCTGCAGTATTTAGCACCTTAGATCTCCGCAGTGGCTATTGGCAGGTGCCGATGGACGAGGGAGTAAAAGAAGACGGCAGTCATCACCCCTGAAGGCCTGTTCCAGTTCAATGTCATGCCTTTTGGGCTTAAAATGCTGGGGCCACTTTCCAGCGGCTCATGGAGCAGGTTCTGAGGGGGTTGATAGGCAAGATCTGCTTCGTGTACATCGATGACGTCATTGTTTACTCCCCTTCTATAAATCAACATCTCCGGGATTTAGACACCATTTTCCAGCGATTTCATCAAGCGCACCTTACGCTGAACACGAAGAAGTGTACCTTCATTCAACCCCACATACGCTTCCTCGGGCACATTCTTTCATCGGAGGGTCGCTGTAGACCCGAAGACCTTGGCCATCCGGGAGTACCCCACGCCCACAGATTTGAAGTCGTTGCAACGTTTTCTTGGGTTAGTGGGGTGGTACCATAAGTTTATTCCCCGGATGGCAGATATAGCGGCTCCCTTGAACCAGCTTAGGAAAAAAGATGTCCCGTGGGAGTGGACGACAGAATGCCAGGGCGGTCGGCGACTAAAGAGCCACCTACAAGAGCCACCCGTTCTGGCCCAACCGATCCACAGCTCACCTTCCAGGTACAGACAGATGCCAGCAACCTGGGGCTCGGCCGTGCTCACTCAAAGAATTAACCAGGCTGAACATGTCATCGCGTGCGCCTCACGAGTTTTGCGGCGCTGAGCTGAACTACTCGACAGCTGAGAAGGAGTGTTTGGCTGTCGTGTGGGCTGTGGAGAAATGGAGACATTATTTGGAGGGGTTGAATTGAAGTGTACACCGACCATCACGCTCTGACCTGGGTGTTCAATCACCCGAAGACCTCCTCCCGTCTGACCAGGTGGGTCCTCCGCCTCCAGAATTTTACGTTCAGGGTGACTTACCGGAAGGGCTGTGGTAACATCGTGCCGGATGCACTATCTAGGGTATCGGAGCCGTCGGGGATGGTGTGTTTGGCAGAGGCGAAAAGATGATCCTCCCTCTGCCAAGGAGCCTTGAAGACCTAGCCCAAGCACAAGCTACCAGTCCATTCTGCCAGAACATCAGGGAAGGGCTGGAGCAACAGCGAACTGACCGGGTACACTTTGTGGACCTCCAAGGGGTCTTGTACAGGACTATTCCATCCACCCTTGGGGGTCTGCAACATCAACTGGTGGTCCCGGAAGAGCTCGTCCCCGACTTTCTGAAGCACTACCATGACAGTCCTTTAGGTGGTCACCTTGGAAGGACAAAAACTTTATTAAAGATTCTGGGGGTTGCGTGGTGGCCGTCTGTCCGGAAAGACGTGTGCCACCACGTGAAGACGTGTGCCACCTGCCAACAACTAAAAAACCCACCTGGTAAACCGGCGGGATTACTTCAATCGACGATCGCAGATGGACCAGGAGAGACTTTGGGAGTCGACCTAATGGGGCCATTTCCTATCACCAGCTCGAGGAAGACCGTCCTGATGGTAGTAGTAGACTATTTTTGAAGTGGGTGGAGCTGTTTGCGTTAGCCGATGCAAGGGCTAACAAAATATGCTCCATCCTGAAGAATGAAATCTTCACCCGCTGGGGGGTGCCAAGAAACATCATCTCGGATCGGGGTCCGCAGTTCACAAGCTCCATATTGGATGAACTTTATGCAGCCTGGGGAGTGAAGAAAAACCTCACCACCGCTTACCATCCCCAGGCCAACATGACGGAGCGAGTGAACGGACCCTGAAGAACATGATCGCCTCCTATGTGGGTGAACGCCATCAGGACTGGGATAAATGGCTCCTGAGCTCCGGTTTGCCCTGAACACCGCGGTGCATGAAGCCACAGGTGAGACGCCTGCTTTGGTTGCGCTGGGCAGACAGCTTAAGGGCCCACTCGACCGACTCCTTCCCAGCACCCCTAGTCCAGAATCCACCAGTTACA
This sequence comes from Polypterus senegalus, assembly GCF_016835505.1. Taxonomy (NCBI): domain Eukaryota; kingdom Metazoa; phylum Chordata; class Cladistia; order Polypteriformes; family Polypteridae; genus Polypterus; species Polypterus senegalus. Next base: position 161,225,339 of record NC_053154.1, read on the forward strand.
ATAATTTGGTTAAGGTAGAGGGTTTACGGCGGAGAATCCAAGGGAGGTTGGTGAGTTCGACATCCAGACACGCCAAACTGTATAATGCCCGGCGGAGGGAAGCGCACTTCCAGCCGGGTGATTTGGTCTGGATTAGAGCTCACCATCTCTCAGATGCCAGCAGAAAATTCTCCGCCAAGCTAGCGCCTAAATGGTTAGGTCCAGCTAAAATCATTCAACAAACAGGTCCAGTCAATTTCCAGATCCAAAGGTATATCGCGCTGCCTCCAAGTTAGACACCATCCATGTGGCCAACCTCAAGCCGTGCCGGCCCTCCCTTGTCCAAGGTTGGGGGGGGGGAATGTAGCGGTGCCACATAGTGTTTAAATGTCAGTGCTGTGTGTGTCTCGTTTTCATTGTCCCATTGACTGCGTTGTGTGTATCAGTTAATGTTGTCCCGTAAAGGAGGAGGATGATGGGAGGAGTTCACAATCACTTACCTGGAAAACACCTGTATATCAATTAATCAATTACTGCCGTCACGGATTATTTAAGGAGAAGAGGAGGAGACGAAAAGGAGACCAGCACGAGGAGAGAGAAGGAGAACAACCAATACGCATTCACGATTACAACCTGCCTGCCGTTTCATTCCATTGCGCTATCATCCAGTTTGTATTTCATTCATCCGGACTGCCTTTCAACCTGCTTACCGCTGAAGACCCGGGTCGAATCATCATTCGCCGCGCGCCGAGGAATCACGGTGAGGTTATTCCAAACGCCGGAAATACTGAACATTACTATCGCCATTAATCAGTACCCGTATTCAGGACATTTATTTCATGTACGGACTCAAGTTCATGATCATTCCGTTTGCCAGCCATTTGTCGTTTGTGTGGTGTGTGTCATATGTAGCGTGGACAAGGGAGGGGATTTATATATATATATATTGTCGGGTTTGCTGTGGGATTGTTGGGGTGGAGGAATATTTGAGTGTACATTTGTCTTGTGGCGTGTCTTGTCCCATTTAATACATTTATTCTTGTTTCCTTTTACATTCTGCTTATTGTCTTTGCTTTTCAAACCGTCGATTGTGGGGAAAGTTAATCTGTGTAGGAGTACGGCTTGACAGGAAAAGGTTTCTCAGTCAATTATCCAGGCCACAGGTCTTGGAGGTGTAGCTGCCGGCTGGGAATAAGGGGTCGGCCGTTACAATCTATCCACCTCCGCTTTGGCCTACTTATCACTAAAAGCGGCTAATGACAGTAAACTCCATTTATGCCAAGGAGGACAAGGAAAATGGAGGATACTGGGGTAAGAAGCATCCCCCAATGTCAAACACGGTAATGTTTGACAACTCTGAATAAGACAGATAACTGAAAAACGAACTAAATGTAAAGCACTTTCTTCCCTGCTGGTTCTGGGCTAAGTAGTGGTTGTTCTCTCATAGTCCTAGCAGAAGACCACAATGCTGTTTAGACTACGTGGAGTCCCAATTAGGAAGCCTCTTCCAGATCTAGGCCTTGAAGGAGGCATTTAAGCTTCAACAGAATGGCTTGGACTTTAGAAAAATGTTTAACAAGCAAATTGTTTTAAAGTAACAGTTTCTTGTGTTAATTTGCACATGCAAGTAAAGGTTTCACTGTACTTTGTACACGTGACAATGATGAACATTTTTTCAATATGTAAGTTCTCTTTCATCTCATCTTGCTAAACACTACATTCACAAAAGTCAACCAGAATTTAAGCCTAAGTGGACATTGCTGGTAAATTAGTCTTCAGAAATGAGGAATGTGTGTCTACTATGATTCTAGCATCTCCTCCGGGTTAAACATGACAAAGACATTCAAAACATTATTGCACAGACCATCCGTGAGTCCTTTCAAATCAGGAATCATGAACTATGACTCCAAAATTTACTTCCATCAATTCCATAGTTTAGAAGGACTGGAAAAGGAGCAGATAACTCTAACGAGTAATCAGCCAAAGTGACTTGCTCTCTTCCTCATCAAAATGCGGACATGTTTTTTATTTCTACAAATCAAACCTTTACTTTGCCTTTAATGAAACTGAATGGTAGGGTAAAGTCTCAAGGCAGGTTGTTGCCCAGCAACAATGTACAAATTTTAATATGCACTGTAGAAATAATACCCAAATGAACACAAGAATCATATTACATTTTAAATATTAATCAGAAAAATTGTTCTCTATCTAAATCCGCTGTGGATTTTAAATGAAATTAGAAGGAACCCTAAAGGATTTAATCCAATTTTTAAAAATGTTTTTTTCTGAGGGCACCAAGGACCAAACAGCCTAGTATAACTAAACCTTGGACTGGGACGGAACAGTAGATACTGCACCAGTACTGACTGGGCAGGCAACAGGGTGGATTGTCAAGCAGAACATCATAAGCAGGGAGGTTTTAATTAGTTACTCATGTCTGACGGGATCAAGTTAAGTCCTGCATTTAGTGATAGTAAGTTGTTTTTTATGTTATCCTTATCCTCTGCCATTTTTTTGGTGTTGTTGCAGGGGTCCTGCTGTTTTGTGCCTTGTATTTTATGGGCACTGCCATGTTTCTAGAGACACAGGTCAACTGCAATGCCACATTTAACATTATGGCATCACCTCACAGCGCACACCCAGACTTGTATTCAAACATTATGTAAAATAAAAAAAAAACAGCTTATGATTGTCTTGTAGAGTATGAACACTTTGAATAACAAAGAATTATTTGTGTTTTGTTTGGTATGGACTTTAAAGTTGAACTTTCACTCAGTGCAACAACCTTCGCCTGTTTCTGACCACTATTTTAATAGTGTCTCTGTTGTAATTAATCTACAAGTCCATTTGAGCTGTCTGATCCAAAAGATCTTTATAATGTTCAAACTGTTCCTTCACACCTTTTATCACAAATGATTACAGTACAGGACAAAGCCACTAGGGTTTCCTTGTTTGACTGCCAGGGAATGACAGATATGTATATCTATGGACGATGGCTTTTACAGCTATACCTGAGTTAATGTAGTTTTGTTCATTATAAGAAATTTCATTATCATAGGTAAATAGTGTGCCATTGGAGGAGTAAGTAGGCGTATTATCAAAAAACCTTCTGCATCCATGCCAGAATTGCCACCTACATGCTCAGACTTCCTTCAGTAATACTGCCACCTCCATGATTTTCCATGCCTCCGTTTCATCTGCCTCCTCCACTACCTGCATATTCATGCCACCTGCTCCACCTCGTACTGCTCACCAGGGGACAAAGGCAACACCATCACCTTTATTTTCCCCAAACCAGGGCTCACCACACCCAAGCCAATGTGTCTATCTATGTACCCTCTGCCACGCTCTGCGGTGGGTTTGGGGGGGGGGAGTGCACTAACACCATTAATTCTGCCATGAAGCATTTCTTTTCTCCAGCTTCTATACTCTTTGTAATCTGAATTGTATTTTTAAAAGATATTGCTTTATGTTTGTGTAACATACCTGGTAAATTTATTACTTATTACTTTATCAAAATATTAAAATAACTACAGTACATGAGAAATAACTAAGCACTCGTGTATAAGTTCTTGTTCAAAAATATGCACAATATCAGTGGCAGACAACAACTGTTACATATAGGGAGGTTATATAAAGACTTCCACAGCACTCTACCTGACAGGTTCCTGAATTTGCACAGGCACCATTGCACATTCTCAGAGGATTCATTAACCAAGACACTACTGCCCTGTGGTAGTAGAGGGAAACTGAAAAATCTGTGTGCTAATGGCCAGGAAAGGGGCACTGATCATTAAATGATGAGACATGTTTACGGAGAGAGGCTCTTCCACTTGAGTTCTGGAGTTTTTTATTTGTTTTTTCTGGCCTCCTTGGCCATTGGACCTTACTTTTATTCTATGTTAATTAGTATTGCCTAATTTTATTTTTAGATTTTCTCTTTTTTTCTCTTTCTTCAACCTGTAAAGCACTTTGAGCTACATCATTTGTATGAAAATGTGCTATATAAATAAATATTGTTGTTGTTGCTGTATACATTTTGGATTTTAGGCATCTTGTAGAGTAATGACTTTGCATGTCCCTCTGCAAGCCAAACTGTGAAATTTTTCTAGCACCATATAGAAGCGTAGATTGAAGGTGTGTAAATTGTCAGGAATGAGGAAGGCTAACTATTGGAAAAAATGAGTTTTCCCTATGTGCAATAATACATGCTAAATTTCAGATATTGGCATTGACTTGTATTTGGTTTTGCTTTGATGAACATTAATCACCCACCTTTACTGACCTATAATGTTGCTGAAGTTGGCAGCAAGCACAATGGTCATATCACTTATGAGTCTGCCTTACAAATCACCAGGTATGTCTGCTGCTCATACATAATCAGTTGCACTATTAAAGATCACTCCTTTCATAAGACAAAGGAAGGGCGTTAACAGTTATTGCTTCAGCCATGGGCTGACTGTGAAACCAATTTAACATTACTGCTTTTAGTATCTGAGGGCAGCAGGAAATGTTATGGTTAATACTTTCGCCATGGGACTTGAACCTGAAATCACAAATTGTGAGAAAGTACTTAGAGTACAAGCACTGGATAGAAAGTCATCTAGTTTTCATTTAATTACTTTGTAGATGGTCATCCAAACCAGTTAAACTGACATTTAAAACTCAGCAAGAAAAATATACTGATGGACTTTCTGGCATGAGAAAACTCTAATTACAGTGTGTATACTTTCACAAAAAGTTGTCTGTTTGATTCAGACCTTCTGACCAGCAAAACAACTTATCCCAGGAGGCTTTAAAACTTAACAAGTGCACCAAAGCTTCTTCGATGCGCGTTTAGCCAAAATGATGCAGGCGGAGCAGTACCTGATCAGGTCACCTTATAAAAGTCTTTATTTCAAAGCTTAGGTCACAGCAAGACAAAGGTCAGTTTTCTGTGATTTACATAATGCCTTAAAATGCCACCAAAAGGAGGGAAAGGGCCATTAGCATGTTGTACACCAGACACCATGGATTAAGCCACTACAGGCTAGGCTTTAGAAGACAAGCAGCATAGATGTCCATCAAATTTCGAGCCAACCTTGATTAACCACAGCAGAACAGGAACAACATCAGACTTGCCCATCTGAGATCTGCCACCCATACTGTTGCTGAAGCTGCTAGCACTCACAATATTACAGTGAAGGATGGGATCTCTGCTGTTGACTTCAGCACAAGGCAACCTATCAGATGCCTTCTGCTCACACTTTCTATGGGTTCTGCTCCTATAGCAGGACGATGTCAGGTCACAGGTACACTCAGCTGCTGGAGTCACTGCTGTCTCAAGGAATGCTGGTGTGTAGGTGCTATCTTAGTCTGCCTCCTCTAATGACTTTAACCCCACAGAATACCTCTGGGATGCTCTTATTTTCTACAGCAACAGACATGATGCTCTACCTGCCAGTGACCAACAACTTTGTCAGGCCCTTTTTCTGGAATGGCATAACATCCTACAACTAAAGGTTCAGAGTGCTCATCAGCTCAGTGTGGCAGAGGTGTTAAGCCGTAGTGGCTGTAGGAAGTGGTCGTGTGAGGTACTTCACAATCTGTTACGGACTCATGACTTCTTGCTCATTATTTATTTTAGATTTTGATTTCTGGTATACATACTGGGCTTTGACATTCGGTTTCCCTTTGTAGTTCTGGCCTTCAAAGTCTTCTTTGTTTTTGCTCTCATTTTTGTTCTTCTCTAAAATTAATTTAGAGATAACTAAATGTACAGTGGCTCAACAAAGTCAATAAACAAAGCAGGGGTTGTTCCTTTTTTGGTTTTTAAACTTTCTGCATCTTTTTCTGGACTTTTCTGTTTGAAATATAATGATCTATACATCACTGAAGGGGTTTTAGGACCCAGGACTTTTGATTTTTACATTTGTTTTAAGTTCACATTTTTGTACCAATTTACCACAACGCCATCTTCATTTTCTGCCAACTTTAATTTTTAGTTAATGTTTAGGCTCAATTGAAAGATTGGTTTGTCTCATGGTTCTGACTTTAGCTTGTTCTCGTATCTCCTGCTCATCTTCCGCTAACCTTACTGTCTCTCTCAAGACAGTACAGATACCAAGGAAAGTAGACTATCAAACACCACAGCCAAAATGGAAGAATGAGGCTCAAAGCCTGTCGTGATTATGTTCAAAAAGCACAAAGGTCTAGACAAAATATACACATACTCGGAAACTGTGTTGGAGTGTGACATTGACATACGGATTTGCAACTGTAGTGTCACATAAATGCCTAAATCCCTAACAACCAGCTATCATGTTGTGCCAAGTGGAGCAGAAAAATTGAGATGTCTATGACAAAACAAGATTGTATCGCGGTAAATCCTAATCATGATGTTAAAATAAAACAACAAATCCAATTAAGTAATTAAAAATAGAAAATGAAAGTTATAATGAGTTATCCATATTTCAAAACCAGCATGCAAAATTACCATAGACCAAAGAAAAAGTTATCAAATCCAAAATAAATTTAGTTAACACAATAGGGATCCTTTCCTAAAAGACAGACTCTGAACAGGCCTATTGGATTTTCCAGGATGATGAAGGTGAAAGAGTTCCAAAAGGCAAGGGATATGGAGATTACAAACTGAGACGCACTAACATTCCTCAGGGCCATAGCCACGCATGTGAACCAGTTAATAAACTCATGAGGCACACTGATGGAAATCCAAAATTGATTGCACCTCAAATCCTTCCTTACTATTGACCTGTAGAGGACGAGGATGTGGAGGTGTTGATTGTTTCTAATAGTGTCTAGAATAGGCACATGTGAGTCTCTGAAAAGAAGGGTAAATACTAAAATGAGAAAGCAACCTAAACATGACCGGCACAATTATTTTAATGATTGTATATGATATAATGTAATGAAGACCTTGTTTATGGGACAGAACCTTGCATGGTAAGCGAACCATCTGCCTAACCCTAAACACTGGGGCCTTTTGTTTGTGGTCCCTGAACCAGTTAGCAGACTCTTCTGCCATCAACAGGTGTTCCCTCACACTCTTCCATAGATTACGTATCTTAGAGAGGCATTTTGTCAAACTGGCAATGGATGAGGTGACTGATGGGATATCCATCAAAGACGCTTTGAAGCTTCCAAAAGGCATTCAAATAGCAACATGTGTGACAACACATTTATGGTGATTTTAGCTAACAGTAACATGGATTTCCAAATTGATTGTCAAACATCTACTGCACAGTATAACAAAAATACTTTTCCAAATCTCTGTTTACTCTCTTAGTCTGACCACCAGATGGATGATACTCTGAACTTAGATTTAGTTCACACCAAGGAAGTACCAAAGTCTTGAAATGAATTGGGGACCTCTGATTTCTGGAAGCCATGAAGTCTAACTGTTCCTCTAATAAAAATGTCTGAAAGTTCTTTAGAGGATGTTAGTTTCTTAAGAGGTACGAAATTAACACATTTTCAAAAACAGTCAACAATAGCAAGGATTGCAGTACATTGTTGTGAAGGAGGTTAGATAAAATCCACAGATACATTTTCTACAGAACATTCTGTTGGAGGAAATTACTGGATTAATCCGATAGGAAGTTACTGAGAGTTGGGTAATACACAGTTAACCAAACATTACAGATGAGTGAACCTAATTTAAAAACTATCAAATTATTAGAAACAAAAGGCTCATGCTGAACTCAAAATGTCTTTATAACTCATCCATAAGTAAAAATATATTACCTGCTTATGTTCAATAACACAACAAGGACACAGATTATAAACAGGAAACAGCAAAATCTATGATATATGTTAAAAAAGAAAGAACAAAGGATATTCTTAGAAAGCAGGTATGATCTTCATAAATTCAATTTAAAGATCCAACAGGCTTCTCTAAATAATAGCCAAAGGGCAAATAAATAAAGAAATGGCTTCCCAACAGACTTCTTCTCAAGAGTAATAAAATCAGACTGAGAGGCAAAAAAATAATTTTATAACTATATGGGCAGCCAATAAAAGTAGCTGGTAGAATTTTCTTGGGGGCAGAATATTATTGGGATCTACGATCTCCTCATCAGGCTTAAATTGTTGTGACAAAGCATCTGTTTTACTATTCTTTTCATCAGCCACAGTAAAGATCACATAATTAAAATGGCTGAAAAATAAAGTCCATTGAGCTTGTCTGGTATTAATTCATCTAGCTTTTCTGATATACTATACATAAGACAAATGGAAAAACAGAGCAAATGATGACACTCTTCAAGTGCCGAATTTATTGAGCACAATTCTCTGTTAACTATGTCATAAATTGGTTTGCAGGTATTCATTTCTTAGAGTTAGAAGATGAAGTTTACCAGTATCAGGTAATTTCTGTGTCAAAATAGCCCCTATAGTTATATTCAAAGCATTGCCTTTGAGCTTGACCCGTAAAGAAGTATAAGGACATTGAAAATGGGAACACTAGTGAACAATGCTTTTTATAAATTGAAAGATTGCTGAGCCTTAGGTGTCCATGTACATTTTGAGGCCTATGGAGTAGATACTCCCAAATACCAAAGATCTCCCTGGCGGCCCCAATTTGACCCAACAGGGCTGTCACCGGGACTATAATACTTGGCATAGCTTGTGGGCACCCATGCAGGGATCTGAGCCTGTGTTTGCTGCCATCTAGCGTCCTGGGGGGACACCTGAAGGGTGTCCCGGCCAGTTAAGGTGATCAGCCATCCCTCACCCAGGAAACAAGGCAGATGACAAAACATATAAAGTTACCACAATACAAAATTATACAGTAATTATTAAACAATACTATATCAATAAAAAATCATTTTACATAAAATTAACAACTAAAAAAAAACTGAATAACAAAAATTAAATAATAAGAAACGATTAAATAAATGACAAATAAACTTACACCAGGGCAACAACCCTTGCTGTACCATAACATATTACATAGTAAATGGCTGCTTTAAAATCCTTTAAAAATACAGGATTGTTTTCACAACACAGGTGTTCACTGGTCCAAAGGGCAGCAGCCATTAGCAGCACTCCTCCAGATGTTTTACAAAATAATATGTGCAATTTTCATTCCGTCTAGTAGGAATGAGGAAGATTGTTAGTCAAACTCTCAATTGAGGAAGCAGAGTCCCGGTGCAATAGCACAGCAGCAGCAGCAGCTATATGGGGCAGAAGACAACGGTCTACAAGCTGTGTGACGGAGCTTTAGTCACCCTCCAATTATCAACTGAGGAAATCATTCTCTGCATGGTTAGAGTTAGGTCATTCATTTGGGGATGCCATGTTCTTAAATGAGCTCCCTGGATACCAATAGTTTAGCCAATCTCTAAGTAATAAATCTCAGATGACCTTTAATTATATTTTGCATTTTAAAATATAATTAATCGAAACACATTTTAAGAACTTGCTCATCACCAGTAGGAATAATTGACGGATCTGTTCTGAGATGAGGTTGCAGTATAAAACCATAGACCCTTATCACTTGAATTACTTTTGAGTTTTTTGGGTTTTTTTAATTAAACTAATATATATTATAAAGGTGATTGTTTTTGGTTTCATTGAGGTCAAGGGTTTTATGTTTTCCCTTTCCTTTTGAGATGTGTAACTTTTAACTCCCTTTGGGGCATTTAAGTTGCAAAGCCTGCTTCTTCAGTTTGGAGCCCAGGCGTACTCTGTGCTTGTGAAGCCTACTGGTATTTTTCAGGCCTCACAGACAGTACTGGGACTCTTTTTGAGTTTTTTGAGCCTGTATCATAACAAAGGGATCCTGTACTCTAGGAAGGCAGGCAAAAAGATAAAACCAAACTACTCCTTCAACCTCATGCCCTCTGTTGATGTATTTAAAGAATCAAATTGCCAGAGGTTCCTCAGTTTCTTGTTGAATTCTGGGAACTTCAAGGAATCTACCCAGACATCAGTAAGGATACTTTTGAGAATTACTGCCTGCAATAAAAATGAAACAATTGACTAGGGTGAAAGTAATTTATGGTTACCTGTGCTCTGGTTGCCCAGACTCTCTGTCATATGTTTTATATTTGTTATCCATTCATTCACTAGCTTTACTATTGTTTATTTAGATTGTATTTGGGCCATTCTATGTGCAACCCCATATTCCTGCAAAAATGGCAACCAAAAAGATGATGAACTAAATATATGTATTTTAGTAAACAATTATTATTATATAAGAAAGGAGTAAATAGAAAACTTTTAGGATCCTGTAAACCTGGCAGGATTAATTAATCAACCACATCCCTGCCTAATATGCCAACTCAACTTTAATATTTTCCTATTGTGTGACATCTAAATGATAGTCAGCTGTTATATTGAACACAACACACACAATTTCAAGCTCATAGGCTGTCTGGACAGTACTGGCATTAAGCCTCCTTAAAGGTCTTAAAAAGTACTTCTGGAGCAATCCCTGAAATCACTTCTGGGGGTCAGGAATCCCCCTGGCAACACCAGCTCTCTTAGCTTTCTATATGTTTCTCCCAACCTTATAAGCATATTAAAGCTCCAATAGAAATTACTTCAATAGATATGGCCTCCATTAACAGATGCCCAATCTTATAACAATATCACAATACCTTGATATATAAATATATATACCCATAGGTATGAATTGCAATCAGGTAACACTTGTAGTTGGTCATCCAGTCAGCAAACATTGGCCGTGCCCTCTCTGTTGTGAGAAACAGATCACAGGTATGTTATAGAGTGCCTGTCAAATAATACAAATGATACAAAGTGTACATGACACATTTTTCACCCTAATTGCAGCTCATCAGGTGTATGCACCTTTGCTTCCCCTTGTGAGAATCGGACTGCGATTCAAACCTATGAATATAATATTCCGATTTACACCCTGTCAAGTAAGCAAACCAGCTGCGGTGGCTTTGCTGACATCTGAGGTTCAATCTCTGTACCTGATGTGCCCCAATTAGGGCAAAACGTGTCTTGTACACTTTGAATTATTTGCCAGGTACTTTATAATATACAATATATATATATATATATATATATATATATATATATATATATATATATATATATATATATATATATATATATATATATATATGTAATAAGGTTTCTTTTGAAAAGAATAATATTTCCACAAAGAAAAGTTTTGGGGACCGTCCCCATATATTGTCGTCCAGACAATCAAAGAAAACACGATTCACAGTCTTAAATAAAACAATGAACAATTTTCTTGAGAAAAAATGGCGACTTTATAGAGGGAAGGATTATGGGAGAGGAAATGGTTGGCAGTAAGTGACGTCTTGAAACAGGAACTGGAAGTGACGTCATCGGGATGGGACGGAGGTGATGTGAATTGATGGAGCCGGAAGTGACGTCATCATGGTGGAACCGGAAGTGACGTCGTCGCGCCATTTTGGAATCGGAAGTGGAGGAGTTATTTTTCTTCCAGTTTTCTGTCGGGCAAAAGAGATTTAGGTAAGTACCACGTGACAACCCTCTATCTCGCGATGTTTCACTCACCTTTAGGCTCTTTGACTGCCTCCTAATCGCACATGTGTGACAATATATATATATATATATATATATACAGTATATATCTATACTAATAAAAGGCAAAGCCCTCACTCACTCACTCACTGACTCACTCACTGACTCACTGACTCATCACTAATTCTCCAACTTCCGTGTAGGTAGAAGGCTGAAATTTGGCAGGCTTATTCCTTACAGCTTACTTACAAAAGTTGGGCAGGTTTCATTTCGAAATTCTACGCATAAGGGTCATAACTGGAAGCTATTTTTCCCCATATAATGTAATGGAGTCTTGAGTTGGAGATGGCGTGGGGGAGTTTCGTGTGACATCATCACGCCTCCTACGTAAGTACGTAGAGAACAAGGAAGAACTCCAAACAGCGATGAGCACAAAACGCCATTTCACAATTGAGAAGGCAGAAAAACATTATGAAGCAAATGATGCATACAAGCATATTCATAAGTACAGCTACTGCGGAAACAAAGCACGGCGTGAACCGTAAGTTTATATTAAATTAAGTTCATAGACAGGCTGCCACTAGCGTTTGTAATTTAGTGCCTGCCCATATAAGGCCGTCCATCAGCGGCAATCCAATACAAACACTGCCGGTAAATGTTCACGGGTGAAGGACTGTGCTTATGCAGAGGAAGATGAGATGGTCAGGGTGGTGTTTGGCACAAACTCATTGAAACTGCGAGAGAAACTTTTAAGTGCGGGTCTTAGCTGACATTACGAGATGGCACCAGTACAGCTGGGAACCTTCGATGCAAGAACACCAAGCGGCTCACGTGAACTGGCGCAATGCAGACAAAAGCAACAGTTCCAAAGAGTGCTGAACAAAACCGAATTACACAATTGAGAAGGCAGCAAAAAATATGAGCGTCTTATACATACAATCATATTCATAAGTGCAGCTACTGCGGAAACAAAGCACACGGTGGAAAAAGTGAATGTCCTGCTAAAGGAAGACAGTGTAAAAAAACGTGCATGCAGTTTGTCACATCTCAGATAAAGAGGAAGACGAGCTGTTTATTGATGCAGTAAGGAACTAATCGATGAATGAAACCTCTTATCTTTACAGCGATTGACAAACACGGAATGTAACTTGAACACATCCTACAAATACGAGCCTGATTGAAAGAAATAATGATAATCAAATCCTTGATGACAGCAACATTCAATAACACTCACAAAACAATTACTGTATATTGACAATCATGTTACGTTATTTTTAAAATGTTCCCTTTTCTTTTCATAACTTCTACTTCTCCACTGCGATACGGGTATATATATAAATGTATATATATACCCGATCTAAATACATACTTTAGCATAGACAAGCCACACGCTGTGGCGCAATTGTAAGTCTTCGCCTCTAACGCCGACATTGAGGTTCGATTCGAGAGGGTGTACTGACTATGTGCGCGCTACCTGATTCATTTTACCTTCGCATCTCCTTGGTTTGGGACGTATGAAAAATATTAGGTTAGCGAGAATCATGTTACGTTATTTTTAAAATTTTCCCTTTCTTAGCACAAGCACAGCTGAGAAGCTTCGATGCATGTACTCCATAACGTTAAAAATAACGCATTTAATCACACTTTCAATTCCAAGCAAGCGGGAACTTTTGTCAATGCATGATTTCCTGGTACATCCATTACACTGATGCACACATCACAGCTACAAAAATGTTAGAGTCGGAATAAAGCGCGTTCCTACGACTGATCATTTCGACTACCGGCGAAGCCTTGATAAAAGCATGGTTTTGTGCACACTGAAAAGCAAGCAAAATTAGATGCATTACAGAAAGCGGACTTTGTGGCTCTTACTGGGGATCATTGGACTTCCGTGACCGTTAGTAATTCTAAATACATCTAATTACAAAATGTTCAATGATCACACTGTTTTAGCCTAATGTACAAAATAATTTTGGCTAATGTTACTCAGAGTTTAAAGATAAGCTGGTCAAATTACCTTTTATGTTTCTGACTTATTTTTTAAGAAGAAAACTGCACTTTATGTTGAAATTTTGGTTATTATTATTTAAAGACAATACTATTCTGAAAATGTACTTAAAGTACTTAAACTACCACTTTATTTTTAAGTCTGCCCAATTTTAACCAGGGATGATATTTTTGTTTCTGTTTTGAATTCAAATGCAGTTTAAAAGCTTTTTTTTTTCAGAAATTAAAACAGCTTCAGTTTACAATATTCATGTCCATGTCTATTATTTGATTCTGTCGCCCACTAAAACCGTTTTAAATTAAAAAAAAACATTTGCGATTTGGGGCAAATTTAGTGTCGATTACATACGATTAATCAAGATTAATTCTTACACAGCCTCTAATTAATTGGATTAATTTTTTAATCGAGTCCCACCTAATATATATATGTAGATATATATATGTAGATTTGTATATATATGTGTATATACAGTATATATGTAGATATGTATATGTTGTATATACAGTATGTATATATGTGTGTGTGTATATATACAGTATGTGTATATATATATATATATATATATATATATATATATATATATATATATATACCAGCAACACTCATGACAATGACAAAACAATTACATTGTCAATCATGTTACATTATTATTAAAATGTTTCCTTTTCTTTTTACTTCTCCGCTGCCAATGCAGGTATTTTGCTATATATATATATATATATATATATATAAATAGATAGATATGACAACAACACTCATATCAATGACAAAACAATTACTTTAACAATAATCTTACGTTATTTTTAAAATGTTTGCTTTTCTTTTTCATAACTTCTTTAACACACTACTTCTCCGCTGCGAAGCGCGGGTATTCTGCTATATATATACAGTATATACTGCTCAAAAGAATTAAAGGAACACTTTTTAATCAGAGTATAGCATAAAGTCAATGAAATTTATGGGATATTAATCTGGTCAGTTAAGTAGCAGAGGGGGTTGTTAATCAGTTTCAGCTACTGTGGTGTTAATAAAATTAACAACAGATGCACTAGAGGGCAACAATGAGATGACCCGCAAAACAGGAATGGTTTAACAGGTGGAGGCCACTGACATTTTTCCCTCCTCATCTTTTCTGACTGTTTCTTCACTAGTTTTGCATTTGGCTACAGTCAGTGTCACTACTGGTAGCATGAGGTGATACCTGGACCCTACAGAGGTTGCACAGGTAGTCCAACTTCTCCAGGATGGCACATCAATACGTGTCTTTGCCAGAAGGTTTGCTGTGTCTCCCTGCACAGTCTCAAGGGCATGGAGGAGATTCTAGGAGACAAGCAGTTACTCTAGGAGAGCTGGAGAGGGCCATAGAAGGTCCATAACCCATCAGCAGGACCAGTATCTGCTCCTTTGGGCAGGAGGAACAGGATGAGCACTGCCAGAGCCCTACAAAATGACCTCCAGCAGGCCACTGGTGTGAATGTCTCTGACCAAACAACCAGAAAGACTTCATGAGGGTGACCCAAGGGCCCCATGTCCTCTAATGGGCCCTGAGCTCACTGCCCAGCAGCATGCAGCTCAATTGGCATTCACCATAGAATACCAGAATTGGCAGATGCACCACTGGTGCCCTGTGCTTTTTACAGATGAGAGCAGGTTCACCCTGAGCAAATGTGACAGAAGTGAAAGGGTCTGGAGAAGCCATGGAGAACATTATGCTGCCTGTAACATCATTTAGCATGAGCAGTTTGGTGGTGGGTTAATGATTGTCTGTGGAGGCATATCCATGGAGGGTCACACAGACCGCTACAGGCTTGACAAAGGCACCTTGGCTGCCATTAGGTATCAGGATGAAATCCTTGGACCCATTGTCAGACCCTATGCTGGTACAGTGGCTCCTGGTGCACGACAATTCCTGGCCTCATGTGGTGAGAGTATGCAAGCAGTTCCTGAAGGATGAAGGAATTGATACCATTGACTGGCCACCACACTTTCCTGACCTAAATCCAATAGAACACCTCTGGGACATTATGTTTTGGTCCATCCAATACCACCAGGTTGCACCTCAGACTGTCCAGGAGCTCAGTGATGCCCTGGTCCAGATCTGGGAGGAGATCCCCCACAACACCATCTGTCATCTCATTAGAAGCATGCACCGATGTTGTCAGGCATGTATACAAGAACACAGGGGCCATACAAAGTGCTGCGTACAATTTTGAGTTGCTGCAATTAAATTTTGGCAAAATGGACTAGCCTGCCACATAATTTTTTCACTCTGATTTTGGGGCGTCTTTGAATTCAGGGCTCTGTAGGTTGATCATTTTCATTTCCATCAAGCGATGTGGCATCCTTTCGTTCCTAACACATTACCCAGTCTATATCAGTATAGATATCCAGGAGGATTTCTTTTTCCCATTGAGATCTGATGTGTTTTCAAAGTGTTCCTTTAATTTTTTTGAGCAGTTTATATATATATACATATATATATATATACTGTATATATATATATATATATATATATATATATATATATATATATATATTGTCACGCACGAGCACATGGGGAGCAGCTGAAGGACCCAATGCGCATCGCTACAAGCCGTGCCAGAGGACAAAGGCGAGGTACTAACCTCTCTCTCTCTCTCTTTTTATAGAAAGAACAAAACATCACCACCATAATTCCTCCCATAGAAACAAGACGCCATCACTTCCGGGTTCCTTTCCTCCCTCTGGTCCCCTGCTGATGACGTCATCTCATCCACCACCACACCTTCCCAGCATTCCACGAACTTAGTTTCCGGTCCAGCTCCTTTATATGTCCGTGCAACCCTCCCTGTATTGTCTAATGTAATTTCTCTGTTTTTTTGGTTTTGAGATTTTGGAGGACCGGAGATATTATTTACAGTATACAGGGCCTAAACAACCCCAAACCTTTCTGACTGTCCTAGTCTTTATTACAATATATATATACTGTATATATTACAGTCACATATGGACTGGAATACATGTCCAAATAATTTCTCTTTGCCTCTCTAGAGTGAAGGAACAACACCCAGAAGAAGACTGGCATCACTTCTGCTCCGTCTCTGGCTCTGCCTTCCACCCAAAAAGGCCTCACCACCAACGGACATTGTCACTTGACCAACAGAGAGCAACCAGAGCAGAAGATGCTCCGTAGGACCTCTGCCTTAACCCTAAAACCAATGACAGTGCTATTGTGTATGATCCACCATCCTGTATTTCCTTTTCAACATAACCTGACTAGTACCAATACTATTAAATGAGGTATACCAGCTTGAGCCATAAACCTTTTCTCATTTTTTTATTCTTTTCCACAACAAAGAGAGAAAATATATATAAAAGGACCAAAGGACTCCCAAAGAAAAGTCGTGAGGCCAACCAGGCCAGCCTGTTTATTGTCAAAAATGGAATAGAAATAGGCGCTCGGCGGGTGCAACAGAAAATAGAAAAAATCCTGCCACCTTGTGTGCCATTTTCTTTTGAAAACTTTAATTCCATCATCACTCAATGGGGTTGACGTCCTGGTACCCCAACTCTTTGTCTTGAGCCTCTCGTTTTATTCTGACTACAAGCCTAAAACACACACAATAATAAATATATTAATAATTAACATCTGAATAGTTAAGGCTTTCATTTCAGTTTGTGCGCACATAAGCAGATGTACTGTAAGTCACACAGGACTTTTACTTAGTAGTAAGTTTAATTTTATTGTTTAAAAGATTAATATGTTGAGCTATAGTTCAGATGCAGGACATTGACCCCAAAATCAAATTTAAGTCCTGTGATCAAACATACAAGTCTGAGATCATAGACTGGGCTTCAACAAGCCCATGATTTCAGTGTCTCTTTCAATCCTCCATGTTTTCAAAGCCATGGGAGTCCTATAGCCCACACAGACATAGTACAATTATTATACCAAATTAGGGCAGAAGCTGCCATTGGAGTGTTAAGTTTGATTCCTTTTAGAGAATTTTAATGTGACTCTTTTAATAGTCGAGCAGCAAAGATAGCACACACATGCACCATGCTACTGTACACTGTTTGCAAATAAACACTCTCTGCCCTGAACTGTGCCATGGCTAATATTATTGGCGAATGACTAAACTGTGTAAACTTTAACTGACACGTTGTTAACCGACATGAACTGCTGCCACTGCACTAGAGTAAACAAAGAGTCTGTTTTCAGAAGCACTGGCTCAGTCTGCTGTCTGTATTACTCACCTCTCACTTTTTTTGTGACAGTTCATTTTGGTTAGTTTGTAGGTTATGAAGGAATATATGATTTATCCAGAAGGAAACTAAATGCCACTGGTTTACCAGAAGGAATGTCTGGTTCTACCGTAAAGAATGTTTCCAGAAACACATCATATGAATTATATTTTCTGCTGTATACATTACATTGTAATAATAACTCATTTTTATATAGCACTTTTCACTGGGGACAAGCTTAGAATGCTGCACAGACCACTAAATATAAAACCATGAGCCAACTCTGTAAGTCAATCAAACTAAAATCTAATAAAGGAGCATATACTATATGCCAAAGAGTTGGTCACAATGAAGAACAGGGAAATAAAAATTCCAGGATGACGTGAAGTCTCATAATGTAGCTGCTGCCCACACTCACTTTCTCTCTCATTATGCACACAAAGAGCTTGTGCCAATATATCTGCATCATGTATAAGGCAGGAACCAACCATGGGGAGAATATGACGCTATCACAGGGGAAACTGACACACACTCACACACACGGAGAAAAATTGGGCAGAAGCTCCGCAAAAACATAATTTGTGACATTTAGCTGAGGTCTCTGAAATACCTGCAACAATAAGTTGGAATAAGAAGGAATGTGGATGTTATATTATGTCTTAAAATGTTTCAGACTTAAACATAAATTTTAAAATAACACTTTCATTTATGCTTTTTTTTTATTTAGACATGAAAAGTACACCACCTGCAGCTTTGCTGACAAGTCCACCTCTCCTTTGTGACGAGAGGTCTGAAACCCCTACACCTTAAAGGATTAGAGGAGAGCTCCCCAAATTCCACCATGTAATTCACACCCTTCATAAAAAGTCTCACTCATAAAAAGTCAGATAAGATATGAATATCAATGTCACAGGATACTTTTGGGTGGTGGGCATAAACAAATATTGTGAAGGAAACCCCAGATGAATACAGGGAGACCATTCCAGCTCTACAAAAAGAACCACTCTCCTGCCGATTCTACTCCAACTGTTTACCTTTTATCTTTAAAACAATGAATGTATTACATGTGGTGGACACCAAAGGTTGTTCCAGCTTCCCAAACACCCAACACAAACAGGCACAAACACAAGGTAAAAGCACAAAGAGTCTTTTATTGTAGGAAAACTCTTTTCATCAAGCGTTTCCCACCACCACAGCCACAAGTTCAATAAAGCACCGTATAGCACACAATTCTTTGTCTTCCTTTCTTGGTCTCTGTCTCTCACTGTCTCCTCCACACAAGCACTGCCTACTTTCCTCCCAACTCTAGCTGATCCCTGTGAAGTAGGCAACTCCTTTTATCTTCCACCTTGGAGTAATTCCGGTCTTCTGTACACATAGTCTGAAAGCACCTCCGGGTGAGACGGAAACCCCCTGAAGTAGGGCCCCTCAGTTCCTGCATTACCCCCTATCAGTGCCCACAGAACCCAACAAGGCTAAGTTGAAGAACTTCATGTCCCATACTACCCTGTGGGAATCTGAGGGACCACTGCAACTCAGGGGGGCTGCCATCTAGCGCACCATGGGGGATAATGCTTTGGTAACATTCTCTCCCCCGGACCTTCCATTCCAAGGGCACCCCCGGCCAGGTAAGTACAAGGGCCATCCCTCACAACATCTATAATGTTTTATGTGCCATTTTGTATTTTATTTTTTACTTATAAAAGCATTTAGTGCAATTGCATTACCTAGAAGCAATGCACATTTATTTAGTACAATATGTTGTGGGAAAAAGTCTGGACACAGACAGGCAGACACCAATGGTTCAAAACCACACACACATTTATTGTACATTTCTATTTACAAGTGTATCGCACACACAACCCAGTGCCCCTGCACCAAGCACCCTCAGTCCAGGCCTTTCACAAAGCCTCATTCACCGCCTGCACTCCTCTCCTCCAAGCTACGTCCACTTCAACCCGACTCCTGCTGACGAATGGAGGGAGGTGGCCCCTTTTATGTTCACCCAGACATGCTCCAAGTGCCTCCTGATGAACTTCCGCCAGCACTTCCTGGTGAGGCGGAAGTGCCAGGCCAGCTGAGCACCCGGCAGCACTCCAGGTGTCCCTGGTTTTGCTTCCCCAGCACCTCCGGGTGTGGTGGAAGTGCTGACGTCCAGGGCTTTTAAGGCATCCGGGCGCCCCTGGTGGTGACCATGGGCCCCTATAGGATTGAGCTTCTATGCTCTGTTCCCGTGGTCCCCATACCAACCAGGGCGGCTGCCCTCTCGTGGTCCGGATGAGGCGTAATCCCTCTTCCGGTCCTTCCAGGCGTCCTGGCTGGGTACCACCCCCAGCCGCTCACCACAATGTGTTACACTGCAAAGGCTGAGAGCTCTGTAAAGATCACCAACAGAAACCACCATTTATCAATATGTCACAAAGAACAAATGTTCTGCACATGCCAAAGGATGTTTATAATGGTAGTAGGTTGCAATTGGGTTGCTGCCTCATCGATCACACCCAAACCCCCCTCCAGCTCTGACAGTTGTGCTTGGTTCACTCCCTTGGTGGATCACGACAACCAAAAGTTTGAAAAGAAAGAAAAACAGAAAGATTTCAGCATCAGAGACCGCAGCAGTGAAAGGGCCATAACAAGGCATCAGCAGTGAGAAGATGCAGAAATCCCATCTTTCTTGGAAGATTTTGACTGGCTAGGTCACTACAAGGTCTGGCCTTAAGATACCCAACCATGACACAGGTACCAATCTGATGTATGAAGCTGAATCCATCCAATCACAATTACTGTTGCTTATTCCAGTTCTCAAAGAGAACTGAAAACCAAACTGTTCAGACCTTATGGAAATATCCAATATCCAAATTGCACTATTAACTTTCATTGGTTTTCCTTTTTTTTATCAATTGCCCATCCATCCATCACTGAACCTCCTCAATCCAGTTCAATGTTCCATGAGCCACGGCCTATCCTGGCACCAATAGATTTAAGATTGGAAACCAACCTTGGATTGGTGATCAGACCATCACAGAGTCATAAGGTCATTACTGATTTGAAGCAGGGCTCCACAAAATTTAAAAAGGGGCTTCGACTCAAAAACTAGGCCTGAAACCACCAATTGGGCCTAGAAGTATGAAGTAAGTCTGACTGTGAAACTCATAAAGCACCTCTTGTCGAAAGGACAAAAAAAGCAGTTAATTTTATTCGATTCTATTTAAGAATTCAAAAAAGAACAAAGAGGGATCAATGCAGGTTAAAAAAGAGCAAAACAGGCTTTCTTAAAACCTAGTCTTACAGAACCAGACATATATATAGTATATCTAGAGGCAACCATAAGTGAATTATTATGGGAACAATTAGAAGGCTCATTGAATGTCACATTTCTATACCAATCCAACGCTCTTGAAGGTGGCACTCTAAGTGGGGGGTATGAGGTGGGCATTTGGAACTGCAAAAAGCAACAGGAGCTTATTAATGTGGTCCAGCAGAGAGAAAGCTTCTGATTATGATAAACTGTCCACACCCGAAATGACTCCTAAAAAGACCCCAATTAAACATATACATGTATGTCAAGTATATTGTGGAGTACATTGCATGTGTTAAAAATAAGCATAACCAGATGCAAGGGAAAAACCTTTCTGTAATATCAGATTATATATTGGCATTCAAAGACATCAGTGGCTGAGTGGTAAAAGAGAACAATATGTTGTTGCTGGCATTGTATGAGCTCTCTGTTGTTCAGTCATGATGAGAGTGTTGGAATCAATGTAAGACTGAAAGAATTGACAGCTATATTAATGAAAAAATGAATAGCAAAAAAAGCATTTGAAGTAAACAATGTGTCATGCCTCGTCAAAAAGAGGTGAAAAGGTCTGCCATTAAGTGAGCTGACAAGAAACAGCCACAGAAGGTGCAGATTTCAGTATTCACAACACCCGAATCAGTAAATGTGCCAAATGACACAGATCACTCCAGTTGAACCACAAATGAGACTACACAGCATCCACCATTTGATTGCAAGGCTAAACAAATAATTAAATCAACATTATTCTCTGATCAGAAATACAAATGTCATGCCAGAATATAGTCATAGAGCATTATCGTGTAGTATATGAATAGACCTCAAGGTTAACTAAACTCTATTTGCTGTTGTTATGCCATATATATTGAAAAAATAGTCAAAATGACAGAAAAATATCATAGTAGACAGAAGCACTACTCAAACGTAGAGTCAAGTAGATGAAGTGGTCTGCATGTGTGCGTGAGTCTGTTTCTTCTGTTACTGTGTAAATTACAATGCACAAAAATAACTATAAGGCTTCAGTTACCTTGTGCTACTGAGCTCCAGGAAGTTTAAGACTCTATTTTCTCTCAGTTTCAAGTCTTTTGTTCATTTTCTTTTTCTTTCTGTCTGTCTTTCCATAGTCATTGTACGTAGCTTTTGAATACATGAGTAGAACCAGGACACTGCAGCCCCAAACGCTTAAAGTGTACAGACTTGAGGAAACTGGGGGTGGGTTTTTAGGAAGAAATCCTGTGGGTGGAGCCTTTTCACTAAAAACATTTCAGCGCATAGTCTCAAGTTGTTTTGTTTTCATTCAAGAATACATGTCTAGTCCCACAAGACCAGTCTAAACCTAAAGCAAACGAATCCCAACAATCACAAAACCAAAAGCAATACCTTAAACAACAGCAGATGTCAACAGCCACAAAATGTAATCAAGAATAATGAAAAACAACAGCAATCTAATAACAAAGCACTACAGTGTCCCTTTTTTTAAGAGCTGAGTCAGATCCCTAGCTGCATCATAGAGTGGTCCCATCTCCTTGGGTTTGACATGAAGGAGGCAAATTTGATAACTGCTAAATCCAATAGGAACCAAATACAAAACTGCAAAACTACTAAACACCACAATATTAATAAAATCATATTATTACATAAATGCAATAAAGGCAACATAAAACCAAAAACAGAATTAATAACATAAAATGAACAATAACATTTGCTAAATAGAAAGAAAAAATAAAGAAAATTCTTGAGGCAAGTAAGAGGCCTTAACAGAAACAAAGGGAATCCAACAATGGGAGCCGAGCACCATGAGCAGGAGCTAATGTCTCTGGAACAGTGTTAAGAAATCCCAAACCTTATATAGACTGAGGGTGCCAAGTCTCAGCCAGGGTTTGGTTCTTTTATTTATGTTGGTTATGTACATCATTCTTTTTTTTTAATTTTGTCCATGTATATCAGTTGCCATTGCTATGTGCCATCTGTTTTGTGGGTGGCCCCCCAAGAGGTGGAGCCACCTGGAGTCTGCCCTATAAATCCAGAGGGTCAGCCACAGTTTCTTGTGGTTCATTTCGAACGTGCCTGAGAGTGGTGAGTTTATTTGTGTTTAATTCTGACCTTTGTGTTTGACTACGTTTCTCAATATCTATGTTGTGACTTTGTTTGCATTGGATTGACTTAGTGTTTTTGGACAATTTCTTTGCCTCATGTGCTCCATTGCTATTAAAGAGCATTTTGCGAAAAAACTTTATTTTTTAAAGATTCCGTGCTTGCCCTTATTACTAGCTGGGTTTTGATGGTGATATCCCTCTCTAGAGGGAGTTTTTTTGAAGTGTTTTGTAACGTATCCGAACTTATGTGCTTTGGGACTCCTAGTATCACAAAAGAGAGCAGTCCCATTGTCATAGTATCATGGGCTCAGTATATAAAAAACAGGACAGATAACCAATAAAACAGTCATAACTAAAGGTTAAAAAGAAAATTACAAAATTCGTAATGAAAAACAATTAAATATAAAACAACAATGGGACGACACGCTGAAGAGCATCCTAAAGCAATCTCAGTCTCCCAGCGCTATAGCAGTTTGCCATAAAAGCGAATCCGAAAAGATCGCTGACATGCTATAAGCACCTGCCATCGATGGGTGATACAAGGGACATTATAAATGCGCAGGACACAGTACTACTTGGCAACGACCCTGCCTGACTGCTGTGTCTGTATATAGGAGAGTGGCAGATCCCGCTACAATAAATAACTGTGCTGTTGCTGTTTTAAGCTGAATAAAGCTGGTGTTGTTAAAATACTGAGACTCGTATTTTGGGGCGCAAGACAGGGACTCGCACATCACAGCATACACACACACACACACACACACACACAGTCACAATGCTGTAGTAAACAGTATGCGCTCGTACGGATGTTGATTATATGAGTGAGACACGCCGACTCAGACGGAGAATAGGAGACAATTGTTTATGAGAGAGAGAGAGAGAGAGAGGCACACACGCTCGAGAGAGAGACACACAGATACACACACACGCACACACGTGTACACACACGCACGCGAGAGAGAGACACACACATACACACGTGTGCGTAAAAGAAGAGAGAGAGAGAAACACACGCTCAAGAGAGAGACACACCCACACGCGCGAGAGAAAGAGAAGAACCAACAGCTCAGTTGTGATCAAATGACGCTCAGCAGACAAAGCGTATACATATTACTCATATTGCAAGTCCTCGCTCGTTTATCAAGTCAAAATTTATTAAAAATTTTAGCTCGTCTTGCAAAACACTCGTAAACCAAGTTACTCGCAAACTGAGGTTCCACTGTATATCAAAATAATTACATATACTACTATTTGAAGGGTATAACACACTCTTTTATCCATCATATATCATATCATATCTATGCAAAAGAACGAAGGTCCAAGTCTTTAGAGTCCTGGTGCTTCCTGTCTTGCTATATGGTTGCGAGACATGGACGCTATCCAGTGACCTGAGACAAAGACTGGACTCCTTTGGTACTGTGTTTGTCTGGAAAATCCTTGGGTACGGTTGATTTGACTTTGTGTCGAATGAGCAGTTGCTCATGGAGTCCCGAATGAGGCACATTACCTACATTGTGAGGGACTGTCAGTTATGGCACTACGGCCATGTGGCGAATTTCCCTGAGGGTCATCCGGCTCGTAAGATCCTCATTGTTGGGGACCTGAGTGGCTGGACCAAGCCAAGGGGTCGCCCACGTAACACCTGGCTGCGGCAGATAGAGGGTCATATCCAGAGGGTGGGACTGGACCGTGTGTCTGCCTGGGGGGTTGCCAACCGGGATCCCTAGTTGTTTTGTCGTGTAGGGGGTGCGGCAACACACTGTACCAGTGCATGCTCCCCAACTTGACTTCACAAACCTATGATTGGGCATTGAGCCCTTGTAATACACTTCAAGGTTATGGAAGATGAACTCAGTCCTGGATGTTAGAAACCCTGTTATACACTTCCACACTCACAAATAAAAAGATATTGCAATACATTGTTATTTTTCGCAGCACTTGGAGAGTGCCAACTGGCTTCCAGAGTTCCTTTAAAAAGCACACATTAGACCATACTGACTTCTGAAGCTGCTCCTGCTGTTGTTCATGTCAAGGCCCAACACTGAAGGATGGGGACAGACTGTTTGTCTTTCTGCTTTTAGAAATCTGGGCCTGGTGCAGCTGAAACAACACAACAGCCAGAAAAACGTAAAAGAGGCCTTTAGAAGAGCGCCAACACTGTGAGGAATTCACTTTGTGTATGAGCAGTACAAATGCCAGGGCTCTGTATGGCTCACTTGTCAGTACATTGGCAAGCAATGTATTTTGAACTCTGTAAATAAAATTAGAAAAGCACTCAAGTAATAAAATCAAAAGACTCTTGCCGTTTATATGCATACATGTTTGTGTATTGAGAAGTGGCTTAAATTAAGGCCTTTTGTGTTTTTAATTTTAATAGTTCTTTAGTATTTCCTTTTAATAGAATTCAGCTGCTTATCAGGATGAATAGCCTTGGTTAACATTATGCAAAAGAATGGAAAGTACCATTGAATCTGGTTTAGGAGCAGATAAATTATGTCTCCCAGCAAGCTAAAAGGAAGCCCACAGCTGGATTTACACCAGATGCTGACAGTGGATGAAATTCATATGGGGGTATTCACACAGTTAAGTATCTACAGCAAGACTGTAAGTCAGGGCAGGCGGATGAGTTTTAACATTGGCTGAAATGTGTGATGGTGTGCCACGTATACATGTCTTTTGCATATGCAGTGGCCGATTTAAATAGCTACTGCATTCACCTGTTCTGAGAATACGTCCCTCTAAGAAGTAAACTAGCACCTGGACACACTTGGAAACTCACTTAAGTGACTGATATGCTGTACATAAGGGTTGTTTCCATTCTCTAAAATCACACATACAGTACGCAAAAGGACATCCCACTGCTGCCACCATTACAATGAATTCCTTCTAGTGACTTCTGCAAGCTGTTCCCCCTCAAAGCCCTCTGTCATGTATAAATTTTAAATCAAATATTTTTAATGTCAATGTCAATTTATTTATATAGCACATTTAAAACAACATAGGAATGCTGTGGCCAATGTGCTTGACAATTAAAGAAGAAAAAAAAATACAATGAACATAAATAACATAAATAGAAGTCAGATTACATAATCACAATGAGGAAACCATCAGTATTACTGAAGGTCACGGAATGCAAGTGAATAGAAATGTGTCTTTAATTTTGTTTTGAACAGTTCAATTGTAGACCTAATAAACCTAATAAGCTTTCTCAAGAACGAAGCTGGAAAAAGCAACTCTTGACTACAGAATTTACTTGTTTCTCAAAAGAGAGTTTACTGTCAAAAATAACACCAAGATTGCGGTCTTGAGGTTTGCAAAAGACAGAGAAAGAGCCAAGAAGTCCAAGACCAATTTGGGCTTTAGCTGATGGACCCACTATAAGCACCTCCATTTTATTTTGATTCAGATCAAGAAAATTATTAGCCATCCAGGATCTTAGTTTAACAAGACAGTTGTGTAGTTGATTCATTGCAGAGTTGCAGACAGGAATATAAACCTGTGTATCATTCTTCTCCATTCATCTCTATTGCTTATCAAATTCATCAATTTAGGTATGTTTACAAGCCTTAAGTTTTAGCCCATTGGCCATGCTCTCTGTCTCAGGGTTGGGGGTCGACTTGTTATCAATTCTACTTTTTATAAAAATTGATTGATTTGTATGGAATGATTATAATAAAATTAATTAAAAAAATTAAAAATAAGAAATTCCAAGCAAGCGGTTCACATGAAAATAGAGAAAAAAACTGAAGGAAACCTGTGGATCATCAGCCTAGCAGTGAAAAAATACGTTAAATTGCCTAAAAATAGCTCCAATATGGTGAAGGTATATAGAGAATAAGATAGCACCCAAAATGGATCCCTGAGGAACACCACATTTAAGAGGAGCAGTAGACAAAAAAGAGGAATTTAAAGTCACTGAAAAGTATCTACCAGTTAAATATGACCTGAACCAGTTAAGAGCAGCCCCTTTAAGCCCAACAAGATGTTCAAGCCGGAACAGCAATATTTCATGGTCAATAGTGTCAAAGGCAGCAGACAGGTCAAGGAGGACAAGGACTGCAGCGCCACCTGAGTCAGTAATAATAGAGATGTCGTTGAATACTTTCAGGAGGACCGTCTCATCACCATGATAACGTTTAAAGCCAGATTGGTAGATCTCAAATAAATTATTGGAGTTAAGGTGATCAATCAATTGATTCTAAATACTTTCTAATATTTTAGACAGAAATGGCAATTGGGAAATCTGGAAAAAACTGGCTAAAAATTCTGCCTTTTTTAGACGGGGACGGACTGCAGCATGTATAAAAAATGAGGGCATAACTCCCTCAGTAATAGAACCACTGATAATGGCTAGTAAAGGTGGACCCAAAACATCAAAGGCTTCCACTAAGAGACGTGGTGGCACAATATCAAGAGCACTGAGAATAGGTTTAAGGGTGTCAATAGTACTTTTTAAATGTGAAAGTGAGACAAGATCAAAAGATGCCAAGACAATGCTATGATTAACAGTAGGAAGTTCATAGCCATTTGGAACAATACCAACGCAAATTTTATCAATTTTACTGAGAAAGAATGAAAGAAACATGCTCACATGAAAGAACAGTACTATTTAATCCCATCACAAAATGAGGGTGAATGGCCGCATTAATTGAATTAAATAAGACCCTTGGATTCTTAGAATGACAGGATACTAAATCAGTGAAGAAATCATGTTTAGCTTTCTTAACTGCAACCTGGAAGTTGAATAGAGAAGTCCTAAAAATCTGTTTAGAAGCAATCAGACCATCTTTTTTCCAATGCCGTTCCGCAGTTCGACAGGCGCGGCGTAGTGGTCGCGTAGTTTCATTTAGCCAGGGAGCAGGTCTTCCGTTACTACAGCGGAGCAATTGAGTCTAATACCATTTTACAAGAAGAATTAAATTCTAAAACAGAATCATCAATATCATCATATTGTACATGTACATCAAGACTAGAGAATAGGGTTTTAAAATTGGATATGATAGAATTTGAAAAGCGAGAACAGCGTGGAGCACAACTAGTAGTAGGAACATCAACAGTAATATTCAAATCCATCATTATAGAAAAGTGATCAGTAAAAGAAACATCACATAAATCAATATTATTAACTGAAATATCATGTGTAAGAACAAGATCAAGGGTTTGACCGAGAGAGTGAGTTGGTGTATTAATATGCTGGATAAAATCAAATGAGTTCAATAGTGATAAAAAGTCATTAACCAAAGGTTTCGATTGACAACAAACATGAATGTTAAAATCACCAACAATAAATACTTTGTCATAGGAAAGGGTGATATCAGCCAGGAGATCAGAGAATTCAGAAACGAAAGTATCATTAATTACAGGAGGTCTTTAAACCACGGCAAACAACAAACAAGGGGAGCTGCACACTTCAAAAAGTTCCAGTTCGAAGCTACTAAATGGACCCTTTGTAAGGCTCTGACGCAAGAACATACTTTTAAAAACAGTAGCAATGCCCCCACCACAACGAGTCAGCCGTGGAGAGTTTAAAAATGAATAACCTGATGGTACCAAGTCAGTAAAACATGAAGAGTCACTATTTACAATCCAGGTTTCAGTGATGAAAAAGAATTCCAAATTATTAGAGATAATAAAGTCTTGCAGAATAAAAGTTTTATTAGACACTGATCTCACATTCAAGAGAGCAGCCTTGATAGAAGTAGAAGAGCTTGCTGTGGGATGAGCACAGGTGAGAGTGCGAAGATTAGCAGTGTTTACTCCCCAAGAGCACACCGAGGAAGAGTGATGCTGCCTTGAGATGGAGAAAGTAAATCCGGTGTCCAGCGGCCATGAACCAGGGATGGAGTCCTGTGCAGGAGAAGATGGGTCATAGACAACTCGCAGGCATTGGGAATCCACGCTCTGGGACTTGAGTCGGCATTGTTTAACAGCAATACCGGCTCTTCTTCCACGGCGGTGGCGGGTGCGTTTGCGTCTCCGAGAGGCATTCAGCTCACTGATACAGGTGAACACTGGCGTCCAGGTGAAGAAGTCAGGAGATGAATAAAACAAAAGGTGGAGGTTCACATAATATCCCAACAGGAGATGAAAATTGAGAGGAAAGCAAGCAAGAAAATATGTTAAGTAAAGAATCACGATCATAGGACAGTGGCCGCTGAGATAAACTAATACATAAAAATGAAGTTAAAACATAAAATAGCGAGATGAGCAGATGGCCAGCCACACCAGTCGGTGCCATCTTCATACTGTAATCAATACATGATCATCTTTACAATTTAATATAAGCATATATTTAGTTGTAATAAGGGATTATTTAAAGCATAAGGAACAGGACTGAAGATAGCTAAAGTGTTAACATAAAGCTTATCTAGAGGAGCCACCAAAATAGTTAAAAAGGTTAAAATGAAGTAGTTGTGCAATGAACACCTCCTTAAAAAGCGAGAACAAACTAGTGAGAATGCCCAAACACCCCTATTATGAAGCGGTGATAAGATCAATGGCAAAACCCATAGGACACTCCCATTAATGAAGCAATGTTTTGAATAATGGGGGAGTCAATATATATGCAAAGTTACTGGTGGTTGCAGCTGATTGGCTAAGATAATAGAATTCTGCACAGATAACATAATGTACTAGCAAAATACCCGCGCTTCGCAGCAGCGAAGTACTGGCTTAAAATTTTTATTAAGAAGAAAATTAAACCTTTTTAAACTGAGGGAAAATATGCCAATAATTATTTGTTAAGGATCTCTTTGTATACCACATTGTCATTTCAGCCCTCCAGTTGTAACATGACCAAGCTGTGCGCTGAGCTTACTCTTGAGCATGCAACGTACAGTTGGCCATGTGAACAGTAATCTTGTCTCAAATCTCACAGCTTGGATCGCTGCTGTCACAATCGGTTTGAGTTTAATGGTTTGTTTCAATTACGACAGTATTTGTAGGACTTGAGTTGAAGAGACATTCGGCATCTGTCAAGCGTTGTAAGCATACAACCGGTTTCATCAATAACTTCACATCCAGCTTTTGAGAGTTTAAACATTCATAAACATCAAAGTGTCCACTACTGAAATCGTCACCTGTGAGTCTAAGATGTTTAAGAGGCATTGGCGGTTGTCGAAAGGTGTAAAATATTTGGCCATTTCGGTACACTTGAAAGCGACAACGGAACAATTCAGCAGCAGCCATCAACTCACATGCAGAACTATAGGTGAAGGGCTTAAGCATTTCACTCTTATAGTGTTCCTGTGTAGTATAATTATCTCCTGTACCATCATTAGTCCACACCTTGAACCTGTCCCAGTCATTCAATACATAAGACACAATGTTCCTCTAGATATCAAGAGTGAGCCTGATATGGCCGTGCAATATGTAACAAAGAGAATGGAAAAGGTAGGTGTAATCTCCGGGCATGGAAACCACTCGGTAAGTGACAGTTCTTTGATCGATGGTGATCATCTCAATAGACATGTTAATAGGGGTACGGTTGGAACGATAAAGGAAATGGGTACCTGAGCAATGTAAAGTAAGTCTAAAATACCTACACAATAACTATAATCGTAATAAACGAACAATAAAACATTGGAGAAGCCATGGATTAAATAATAAGGCTGCAGTTATCAGCAGGGAGACGTGAATCCCGTGGCGAAGCAAGGAAGGGAATGTAGAGACCGGAGGAACGGACGGCCTTATATTGGCAGGCAGCCAGCCAACAACGTGGGAGGCGTTGGGATGGGATACCCAACGCCACCTCACACGGTGACCGAGCTGCAGGCTATGGATGTATATATGTACGTAAGTAGGATTCAGTTAGTGTTCAGAACCCGCGTACCAAATGTCTTGAAGATGGGCCCATAAGTAACAAAGACCGTTGGAAAGTTCAATATGGCGTCATACCACTGAAATAAGTACGTATATCAGTTTCGGTTAGCGCAGGGAAACCGCCTACCAAGTTTTGTGAAGATGGGGCCATAAATAAGAAAGTTCAATATGGCGGACATTGTCGACCGTTATGACTGTTACACGTAGAATTTCTAAATGAAACCCGCTTAACTTTTGTAAGTAAGCTGTAAAGAATGAGCCTGCCAAATTTCAGCCTTCTACCTAAACGGGAAATTGGAGAATTAGTGACGTTGGAAAGTTCAATATGGTCGCTGACAGTGGTGTCATACCACCGAAATAATTACGTACATCAATTTCGGCTAGCACAGGGAAGCCACTTACCAAATTTCGTGAAGATGGGGTCAGCCTTCTATCTACACGGGAAGCTGGAGAATTTGTGACGTTGGAAAGTTCAATATGGCGGCCGACAGTGGCGTCATACCACCGAAATAATTATGTACATTGGCTTCGGTTAGCGCAGGGAAGCCGCCTACCAAATTTCATGAAGATGGGGCCATAAATAAGAAAGTTCAACATGGTGGACGTTGTTGACTGTTATGCGTAGAATTTCGAAATGAAACCTGCTTAACTTTTGTAAGTAAGCTGTAAGGAATGAGCCTGCCAAATTTCAGCCTTCTACCTACACGGGAACTTGGAGAATTAGTGGTGAGTGAGTGAGTGAGTGAGGGCTTTGCCTTTTATTAGTATAGTTTAGATAAGGTAATGGTAATAGAAAAGTATAAAAGTGAATGAATTGTATTAATGATTGCTCACTCCATGGACTGAGACATTTGTGCATATCTCTGTGCATATAAAGATTAATTCTGTATTTTCATCTGGTCTCATGAATTACTTCTTTGATAAAAGATGAAAGTTTACTAGACTATACATGTTCCATTGAATCTACATAAAACAAACCTGAAGTCATCCTGCTAAGTTAATTAAATATTTCTCACTCATGATGTCGCTATCACTATTGGCTGTGGATGTCATAAAATCATCGTGTCATAATTCTGTGCGTACATTTTTTTTCTTTAATCAGATTTTTTTCATGTTTATGAATAATTTTGTGCATTATGCTGATTATTTTTAGATTCCCTTTAGATTTGTGCTTTAGATTTTTCTGTGGTTTTGTCATAGGGCAGCCAATGCTATGATGTCACTTCCTTTGATTGCATGACTGGACCCAGCTCACAATGTCCTAAATGTTGACCGAACCTACTCTCCTTCTTTTTTTCTCTTCTTTTTTAGTGGTAGGGGGTAGCTAATAGATGTTACAAAAAAGACTGTTAGGACTTTCAGCCTATATATATATATATATATATATATATATATATATATATATATATATATATATATATTGTAGCAGATAGAGGCGTGGTCCACCTCTAACACCCTCAGGTACCACTCTGAACACCAGGTGAAAGTATAATAATTATTATTTTTATTAATATACAGTGCACCAAGCACCCTCCACTCCACACTCATAAATCACCAATAAACTACAAAATACTCTTTCCTCCTCGCCCAGACACTTCGCCCTCCTACCTCCCAGCTCACTATCTGGGCCTTCCCATAATCATTTTATACACCCTGACCCGGAGGTGTTCCTGTCCAATCAGTCCACAATTCCTTATTCCTTCCGGGTCAGGGCAAACAGTCCTTTTCTTCACCCCGGGAGCACGTTGTTTCTTCCTGTCACATGACTATGACGTACTCCCGGGTTATAGGGCACATATGAGCCTATGAGCCCTCCTACAGCGACGCCTGGTGGCCCCCAAGGTATCCAGCAGGGCTGTGTATAAACACTACAAAGTCCATGATACCCTGCTGGAACTTGGGGCATGATCATGCTGTCGGGAGGGCTCCTCCTGGCGGCCTGGGGGTGAGGGCCGAAGTAACATGCCGGCAATTCACCAATATATATAAACTGCTCAAAAAAATTAAAGGAACACTTTGAAAACACATCAGATATCAATGGGAAAAAGAAATCCTCCTGGATATCTATACTGATATAGACTGGGTAATGTGTTAGGAACGAAAGGATGCCACATCGTTTGATGGAAATGAAAATGATCAACCTACAGAGCCCTGAATTCAAAGACGCCCCAAAAATCAGAGTGAAAAAATTATGTGGCAGGCTGGTCCATTTTGCCAAAATTTAATTGCAGCAACTCAAAATTGTACGCAGCACTTTGTATGGCCCCTGTGTTCTTGTATACATGCCTGACAACATCGGTGCATGCTTCTAATGAGTTGACAGATGGTGTTGTGGGGATCTCCTCCCAGATCTGGACCAGGGCATCACTGAGCTCCTGGACAGTCTGAGGTGCAACCTGGTGGCATTGGATGGACCAAAACATAATGTCCCAGAGGTGTTCTATTGGATTTAGGTCAGGAAAGTGTGGTGGCCAGTCAATGGTATCAATTCCTTCATCCTCCAGGAACTGCCTGCATACTCTCACCACATGAGGCCAGGAATTGTGGTGCACCAGGAACCACTGTACCAGCATAGGGTCTGACAATGGGTCCAAGGATTTCATCATGATACCTAATGGCAGCCAAGGTGCCTTTGTCAAGCCTGTAGCGGTCTGTGTGACCTCCATGGATATGCCTCCCCAGACAATCATTAACCCACCACCAAACTGCTCATGCTGAATGATGTTACAGGCAGCATAATGTTCTCCATGGCTTCTCCAGACCCTTTCACTTCTGTCATGTGCTCAGGGTGAACCTGCTCTCATCTGTAAAAAGCACAGGGCACCAGTGGTGCATCTGCCAATTCTGGTATTCTATGGCGAATGCCAATCGAGCTGAATGCTGCTGGGCAGTGAGCTCAGGGCCCATTAGAGGACATGGGGCCCTTGGGTCACCCTCATGAAGTCTTTCTGGTTGTTTGGTCAGAGACATTCACACCAGTGGCCTGCTGGAGGTCATTTTGTAGGGCTCTGGCAGTGCTCATCCTGTTCCTCCTTGCCCAAAGGAGCAGATACTGGTCCTGCTGATGGGTTATGGACCTTCTATGGCCCTCTCCAGCTCTCCTAGAGTAACTGCTTGTCTCCTAGAATCTCCTCCATGCCCTTGAGACTGTGCCATCCTGGAGAAGTTGGACTACCTGTGCAACCTCTGTAGGGTCCAGGTATCGCCTCATGCTACCAGTAGTGACACTGACTGTAGCCAAATGCAAAACTAGTGAAGAAACAGTCAGAAAAGATGAGGAGGGAAAAATGTCAGTGGCCTCCACCTGTTAAACAATTCCTGTTTTGGGGGTCATCTCATTGTTGCCCCTCTAGTGCATCTGTTGTTAATTTCATTAACACCACAGCAGCTGAAACTGATTAACAACCCCTCTGCTACTTAACTGACCAGATTAATATCCCATAAGTTTCATTGACTTTATGCTATACTCTGATTAAAAAGTGTTCCTTTAATTCTTTTGAGCAGTATGTATATATATATATATATATATACAGTATATGTGTGTGTGTGTGTGTATGTGTCTCATGAGAATGTTATTTGTTTCCTGTGGATGTGACTCCAACACAAGGGTCTACCTTGACATCACCTCTGTAAGACCACCTTCATTCCTTTATATTTCAGTCAAGGGATAAGGTTCTGCTGAGAGCCATGGGTGTTTGTGGAGTTCAGATAATACATGTTTAAAATTCCCTAGTTTATTGTTATTTGTGTTTAATTTTTACTTTAGTGATGTGGGTCGAGTTAGGTTTAAGGATCTGATTCAAAAATGTTCAGAATTTTGAGGTTGATTTTAGCATGATATTTGCATGTGTGTCTGTGTAACATCCAAATTGTTTTTCAGGTCTTAAAATGACAATTTTCATTGTAAAATGATGCACTTTTTTGCATTGTGTAGAGCTCCAGATAACTATATCCCAGCAAAGAAAGAACCTTTTAGAACAGGTGGTGTCTGAGATATCCACCCCAAATTATGAGATATATGCACAAAAATCTTTACTAAAGTGATATTTACATAGAAGTACAGTATGGACCTTTCCATAACAGTTTTTGGTTACTGGATTTGCAGATTAGTTTTGTTAGATATACTTCTTAGGCAAACCCATTTTGCTTTATTTTTGCCCTTTCCATGTTGTTTTTTTTTGTTTGATTGTTTTTTTGCTTATTTAATTACATAATTCTTTTAATTAAAAAAATTATATATATAGTTTTGTTTTTCACCTTCAACATTTTACTGTTTTTATCTATCTTGAAGGAGTTTTTTGTTTATGTAAAATTACTTTTGGACTTTAAAAGCCAGAGCTCCATTTTGTATTTGGTGGATCGGAGAGCCTGTCTTTTGAGTTTGAAGCTTGGCTGTCTGGGGTGAGACCAATTGCTGAAACAAACTGGTGACGTTCTGGTCTAATATTTGGTTTACTTTTTGTGGCTTATTACCTGTTATGCCATCTTTGCATCACAATATCATAATGTCATAATTTAATTCTTAATTTCTTTATATTTTTGTTTTGTTTTTTTTTTAATTGTTTGGTTTGTTTTTGTTGTTCCTTTATTTAATTTTAAATATAATAAATTAATAAACTAAATTAATAAACTAAATAACAGTTTTTTTATAAGGGCCAGAAGTTTGGAAGTCCCCCTCTCCCTTTGGTAACTGTGTTGGCCTCAGGCCTTTTCATATGGTAGGCGTCAGACGTTGTTTGTAGTATTCAAGCCTTACTTTAGCATTTGAGACTTAAAATTGCTACATTGTCTTTTCCTGGAGTTGAAAGTAGCAAAAGTCTTAGTTATATTAGCAGAAGCTTTTATCCAAAGCAACTCAGGTTGGGTCAGATCAGGTCAGGTTGGGGAGCCTGCACTAGTACAGTACATTGCTGCACCCACTATACGACGAAGCAGCTTTGGATCCTGGTTAGCAACCCCCCTGGCAGACACGCGGTCCAGTCCCACCCTCCGGTAATGACCCTCTATCTGCCGCAGCCAGGTGTTACATTGGTTCCCCTTGGCCTGGTCCAG
Organism: Polypterus senegalus; assembly: GCF_016835505.1. Taxonomy (NCBI): domain Eukaryota; kingdom Metazoa; phylum Chordata; class Cladistia; order Polypteriformes; family Polypteridae; genus Polypterus; species Polypterus senegalus. Next base: position 161,261,298 of record NC_053154.1, read on the forward strand.
AAATTCAGGTCCTCAACAATGAGGATCCTGTGAGACAGATCACCCTCGGGGAATCGCATTACATGGCCATAGTGCCATAACTGACGCTCCCTCACATAATGTGTCTCATTTGGGACTCCATAAGCAACCGCTCATTTGACACAAAGTCAAACCTGTGGTACCCAAGGATTCTCTGAAGAGACACAGTAGCAAAGGAATCCAGTCTTCGTCTCAGGCCACTAGATAGCATCCATGTCTCGCAACCATATAGCAAGACAGTAAGCACCAGGACACTAAACACTTGGACCTTCATCCTTTTGCATAGATATCAGGAGAAACACACACCCCTTTCCAGTGATCTCATGAATCATCTGTAGCACAATTGTACTGTTGTCAGCATAGAGTTGTAGTAGTCCAGCTGTGACAAACCAAACCAAATCCTGGACCAAGACTTGCACTTCATATTCCATCAGATATTAATGTTGAATACAGTGAATCTGCAAGACCAAGAGACTATTGCAACATACAACAAGGACCACTGGTCATCGATTACCACCCAAAGATTGTTTACAGACTTGGCGGGTGTTACTGATAGTGATCCAAATTGAATATAGTTGGGACAACAAAATGTCCGTCTTTATCAGGTTAAGCTGAAGATGGTTACAATATCAGTGAGGCATGCAGAGATTCTCACTGATACATTGTGGACCTCTGGAGGGAATAACAGCTGATATGAGAAAGCATGTGAATGGATGATGAGTCCTAGTGAGAAGGTGTAAAGAGAGAAGAGGGCCCAACACTGATCCTTGCAGCATACCCATACTTGCCTAGTAGTAGGATCTGTGCAAAAGGTATGATTCAAACCACCAGATGGCAATCCCATTAATGCCAAAGTCAGAGAGGGTGTCAAGGAAAATTTGATGATTGACCATGATGAAGGCAGAGGAGGGGTCTAGATGGATATCAACAGATGACATGCTAGTAGTTCTTTCCAGCTATAACATGTCAACAAACACAATTAGAGCTGTATCAGTGGAATGGCCCCTTTTGAAGCCTGACTAATTACAATCAAGCAGACTATGCTGTAGAAGAAAGGAATAGTCTTGGTTAGAGACAGCACATTCAATTGTTTTGGATAGGAAAGGAGAGGAGAGAGAGATTGGTCTGTAATTACTTGAGATGGACAGAGTGTTGGCTTCTTGAGAAGAGGAGTGATTAGGACAGAAGAGGAATTATGAGGGCTACCAGAAACATTCAGAGCACTAGAGATCTAAATGATTGTCACAAGGTAGTAACAGGGCATCATTACTAACCACAGAATGGTGGCACCTAAACCAGAAAAACAATACAAATTGATGGATCAAACATACAAAAAGTATAATCATAGAATATTACAAAGCTTTTACTTAATAATATAAGTGAAAAATAACACTAGAAATATAATCTGCACATAACAAGAGCTTAACACATGCCAGGTGTAAATCCAGAAACCGAGTTAAGAGTTTTCTGCCTTAAACAGCTGCCTAAACAGCTTAAATGGTAAATTGCTTAGTTCAGCTTCATGCCCCCACCTTGTTTTACATGCCCCACAGCTCCCAAAATGTGGCCTTTATTCCAGCTTCTTTCAACTGTCCATATGGAGCTAAAATGTCCTCCATGTGTTTGTGTGGCTTTTCTCCAGTTACTTGAATTTCTGCCCACAATACAGAGACAAACAGGTTAACTCAACTGGCAACACTAAACATATGAGTGTGGATGTTGGATGACCATACCCTGCAGTGCAATGGCAACTCATCAAAGGCTGCTTCATGCAGTACCTGGAAGCGCATGCTGCCAGGGCAAGCTCTGACTCCATACAACCCTATAAATAGAAAGGAAGAAATATAAAAACAATAAATAAATATCTGGGTAGCATGGTCATGTGGTGGATATTCTCACAGATCCTAGAACGCTTGGTTTGATTACTGGGCTGCCAACATGCTTTGTGGAGTTTTCTTGTTCCCCTTCTGACTGCGCAGATCTTCTCCAGGTACTCCCAAATGCCACTTCTAGTTTAGCCAAGTGAGTTTATGATGCCATGTGGTATACCAAGGGCTGATCCTTGTCTTGTGTTTGTTAGTTGAACTGCATCCGTGTAATGGAAAAATGGATTCAGAAAATCGGAGTATGACTGATGTAGCTAGGACTCCAATGGAGTGCACCTTTTCCCTGACAGATAAGTGTAATAACTAAACACGTATTTCATATCTGAGGGCATACTATACTCACCCAGATCTTTATGTCTCACATGACATCCATTATCATTTTCCATGCTTTGAAGAACATTTGCCCATTAATTATTATCTCTCTTACTGCAAATATCTGATATTGACTGTTTTCAGGTCTTCAATCAAAATGTAATATTTGATAAAGGGCCTCTGACTGAATGGGTTACATAATTACTTGAATTATGTCACATATTGAATGAACATAATTATCTAATGCTAACTGATATGAAAAAAGTAACTGGACCCCTTATTCTTAATTAACTGGCTGTAAAAAATGCCATGATTGCAGCCAACGGCTTGCTATACATCAGTTTTTTTCGCCATATCTTTGTGTTCTACTCCTTGCAGAACTCCTTTAAGTTGGAAACACAAGTAGCATAAACTGCTTGTTGCAGATCTTGCTATAGTATCCATATTAGATTAAGCTCTGCACAGAGATTAGACTGGTCCAAACCTTTAATTGAGCTTCTTTTCAGCCATTCCGTCATTGACTTGCTGTTGTGTTTTGGATTCATCTCTTGCTGCATGACACAACTACACAGCTTCACCTCAAAAATGAAGGAGTGGACATTCTCATAAGAATTTTCTCATACAGATAAGAAATTATGGTTCCTTCATTTTTGGAGCTGCTGAGGCTACAAACATTCATACACCACAACACTACCACCACTGAGTTTGACTGTTGGTACGATGTGTATTTTTTTTTTTTTGGTACACCATATTAATCCCCAAGGGGAAATTATCTTTTCGTATGAACTTTGGGGGTCAGAATGCAGGGTCAGCCATTGTACAGCACCTCTGGAGTAATTTTCAGGTTAAGAGCCTTGCTCAAGGGCCAAACAGAGTAGAATCCCTTCTGGCAGTAAAGAGATTTGAACCAGCAACCTTACAGATACCAGAGCAGATCCTTACCCTCAGAAGCACAGCTCCGCCTTTGCTCCTGGTTTGCTTTACATCCAGCATAATGGGGCCCATTTTGTCCAAAAAGTTCCAGTTTTATTTCATTTGTCCTTCCCAAAAGCTTTGGGATAAGTAAGAAACTGAGAAATATTTATCTACTTCTTGGTTAGTACTCACCGTCTTTCAGACTATGTAGAGTCATTCTTTGGATGTTTTTTTTTTTCTATGATCCTTTGTGACTAACTGGATTATTAACTAAAATATGTAACTCAGACATTAAAATACTAATTTAATTTGTCAATGTTACAGAACAGGTTATCCACGTGAAGCTAAGTATGCTCGGGCCTGGCCAGTACTTGGATGGGAGGCAATCTAGGAGTAGCTTGGGTTGTTGCTGAAAAAGATGTCGGTGAGGCCAGCATGGGATGCCTTTCCTGTGGTCTGAGTGTGGACCCCAATGCCCAAGTGCATTGATAAGAACACTGTGCTGTAAAAATGGTGCCATTCCTTCGGATGAGATGTAAAACTGTGGTCCTGACTCTCTGTGGTCATAAAATATCCCTGGGCATCCTTTGTACAGAGTAGGATGTATCCTGATGTCCAGGCCTGGTTATTTTGGCTCCTTAACTATCTCCTGTCTCTAATTGGCTAACCATCTCTTCACCACATAATAACTTATGTATGGTGCAAAATGGCTGCCGTCTCATCATCCAGGTGGATGCTGCATATTGGCGGTGACTGAAGTGGCTACCCCCTCTGTAACACAAATGTAAGTTTAATGTCACTGTGCTCTGTACAAGAAATTATTTTATGGATTCATTCACATGTGCAAGCCGAGTTTGGCACACAGGGTCTAGCAGTTTGGAGAATGAAAGGAACAACTGCGAGGGTAGGCATTGTGCTATTCCTGTATTTTTTGGAGGTGGGGTTGAGTCTTTTCCTTTCCTTGTTTGGAGACCAGAGAGGACCTGCATGTGAAGCACACAGTATATAAGGCTTGGACTACTGCCAAAACACTTTTCCGTCCGGAAAATCCTTTCAGCGCAGCAACGGAAAATGGCAAATTGTATACATCAAGTTCCCACCTTGTGTATTGTCTGCTATGGCTTCCTCCGTTTGTAATGCCATGTAAATCGTCATTAAATAAAGCTAAGTTATTCATTCTTATGTGATTGTTACCACCGTATCACTATGGGAGGGATATCGCCTTTTAATATCATATCTCTATATTTTTCGGTTACTTAAAATGCCGCAATTTAAAAGAATTTATTCCAATTAGGGAGCTTTTGCTTCTGAAGGAAACACCCTATTTATGTAAATCTCTATGAGTGTCATGAAATCTGTTATATAAATGCAATATCTTCTTCTAGGGAGATAAGCTACATCACCTAGACAGATTTTTATTTCCCTCTCTCTGTAAACAGGGACCCAGCAAAACAAACGAATATCAACAGCCTAATGATGAATAAATCCAACCGTAGAATGGTGGTGACTTCAACCAGGGGAACTTTGGAAGATTACCATGACAAACTTCCTTCAGCAGATGTCTTGTTAAATTTGTGGACAAAACAAGCAGGAGCTGATCTGTTTAAATATTAAATGTCTTGAAATGCAAACATGTGGCACAACTGGGCAGATCTGTCCTCATCTTACTTCCACCTACAAGCCTGTCGATAAACGGCCTCAGCAATCTTATTATCCAATCCAGAAGCTTTTCTGTGTGTTTTGGAGTTGTTGTTTGTTGTAATATTTATGATTTTCTTGAGTTTCTATAAACTCTTAAATTCCCCTTATCTATCTTACGCTGTATTGTTGGAGTAAATTTGATAGGCTCGCTACTCCTCAGAAGATTCAGTACTGTTTATCCATGTGCTGAAGATCCACAGCCTTAGTAATGTGGTCCTCCTAGACTGACAGTTATTAACAACTTTCTTTCTTTCTTTCTTTCTTTCTTTCTTTCTTTCTTTCTTTCTTTCTTTCCTTTCTTTCTGCTGATCCATTCAGTCATTTCATTTGCTTGTGACACAGCACACTTTTTGACTCTGGCAGTAGAGTTTAAAATGAGTGAGGCTTATATGGAGCAGGGCGGACTGTAATGAAGCCAGGCTGTGTTCAGTCAGCTGACTCTAATTATCACTTTAATTGGCTCAGTTTAACCTTGTGTCACTTGTTCACGTAGTGACAGTTGGTGTTAAATTAAATCAGTTTAAGAAAACAATTATTATTCATTTACTCAGATGCCTAGAAAGTGCGCCAAACACACGTCAAAAACGTTTGAACTGTAAATGGGAGCCAAGGACAGTTCAAGATCAAGTTCATAACCTATACTGGCGTACATTCAAGTGTAAAACATCCCTAGAAATATAATTTTCTGCAGATCATGAACACATTTTAAAATTAAAATTGACCTGCTGAGGGAATGGCTCAATGGGTGCAACTCTCTGGTCTGTGTGGAGTCGGCATGTTCTTCTTATGTCTTTCAGTGGTATTGGGTGTGTCCTGTGATGGAATGGCACCCTGTTCAGGTTTTGTTCCTGCCTTGGAGTCTAGTAGGCTCTAGTGTCACACAGACATGAAGTTGGAATAATTAATTGATTGGAGCGTGTGAAAAAGTCCTCACTAAAAGATGTATTGTCCTTTTTCCCCTTAACACAAAAACACTGCTTATTCACTAACTCTAGATGTACTCCATGAATACAGATCTTGTTCACTGAGAATGTTAAACGTCTTCTGGGACATTGGCTAATAGGGTTGTGGAAAGAGATCATTAGCATCCTACTGTTTGTCCTCCACTAATCAAGCAGTCAGTTAAAAGCTCATTTTCATTTTTTGTACTAAAGTAGCAGACTTTGGGTCCCAAAGTGTGGTCAACAGTAGAGATGGAAAACTGAACTGCTAGCATACAAGCTTATTCTGCACGGCTCAGGTAGTTTCAGGAGCTGATACTCTAACTGTCTTATGCATTAACTGCAAAATAGCCCAAGTTCCTTTTCTATAATAGTGACAGTATTATTGGTTTGTAAAGATCTTTTGTCACAGTACTCATTGAAGCAATATGTAAAATAAGACACTGGAAAATACCAATTGATTTAATCACCCATCAGACCCAGCTTCAAAAATGAAGCACAGTTTAACAACTAATGATTTTCTTTTTTGATTTCTATTATTCACCTCTCTATCCATTTTTCAATTTACATATTCTCTTTAGAGGCCCATTATGTCAACAGTGGGCTTAAAGCAACTTTGGGCAAGTCATCAGTCCATCACAGGGGGCACACATACAGAGGCACAACCAAACCGACTCCCACCAGCCCAATTTTAGAATTTGTGTGGACAAACGGAGTACCCCAAGAAAAACCCAGACAGAGCAGGAGTGATCTGCAAAATCATCACAGTAAGTGACACTACCGTAATTTGAATCAAAGACTCTAAAGCTAATCACTGTGCCAATGACCATTACATTTCTGCTGTTACACACTTTTATTTATAATTTGTTCAACTAATTTGTTCTCTAACTCACTCGTCCAGTGCAAAGCAACAGGGAGAAGGGTCCTATCTGCCTTAATAAAAGGACACGTGTCTGTGTATGCGTGTATCTGTCCGGTTGCTATGTCTCGATTATATGCCCTTTGGTATTTGGTATCATAAAAGCAGTATTAATGTTTGCGATGCACCATCTGTAGAAATGAAAATGCAATGCATTGTATTACTACAAATGTTTGTGATGAGCCACATGTTGGAATGACAAATGCAATGCATTTTATTACTAGAAAGGTCTGTGATGCACCATCTGTTGGATTGAAAAATGCAATGCATTGGATTATTGCATGCTTTGTAAAATTCCAATACAGTGGTGTGAAAAACTATTTGCCCCCTTCCTGATTTCTTATTCTTTTGCAGGTTTGTCACACAAAATGTTTCTGATCATCAAACACATTTAACCATTAGTCAAATATAACACAAGTAAACACAAAATGCAGTTTTTAAATGATGGTTTTTATTATTTAGGGAGAACAAAAATCCAAACCTACATGGCCCTGTGTGAAAAAGTAATTGCCCCTTGTTAAAAATCACCTAACTGTGGTGTATCACACCTGAGTTCAATTTCCGTAGCCACCCCCAGGCCTGATTACTGCCACACCTGTTTCAATCAAGAAATCACTTAAATAGGAGCTGCCTGACACAGAGAAGTAGACCAAAAGCACCTCAAAAGTTAGACATCATGCCAAGATCCAAAGAAATTCAGGAACAAATGAGAACAGAAGTAATTGAGATCTATCAGTGTGGTAAAGGTTATAAAGCCATTTCTAAAGCTTTGGGACTCCAGCGAACCACAGTGAGAGCCATTATCCACAAATGGCAAAAACATGGAACAGTGGTGAACCTTCCCAGGAGTGGCCGGCCGACCAAAATTACCCCAAGAGCGCAGAGACGACTCATCCGAGAGGTCACAAAAGACCCCAGGACAACGTCTAAAGAACTGCAGGCCTCACTTGCCTCAATTAAGGTCAATGTTCACGACTCCACCATAAGAAAGAAACTGGGCAAAAACGGCCTGCATGGCAGATTTCCAAGACGCAAACCACTGTTAAGCAAAAAGAACATTAGGGCTCGTCTCAATTTTGCTAAGAAACATCTCAATGATTGCCAAGACTTTTGGGGAAAATACCTTGTGGACTGATGAGACAAAAGTTGAACTTTTTGGAAGGCAAATGTCCCGTTACATCTGGCGTAAAAGGAACACAGCATTTCAGAAAAAGAACATCATACCAACAGTAAAATATGGTGGTGGTAGTGTGATGGTCTGGGGTTGTTTTGCTGCTTCAGGACCTGGAAGGCTTGCTGTGATAGATGGAACCATGAATTCTACTGTCTACCAAAAATCCTGAAGGAGAATGTCCGGCCATCTGTTTGTCAACTCAAGCTGAAGCGATCTTGGGTGCTGCAACAGGACAATGACCCAAAACACACCAGCAAATCCACCTCTGAATGGCTGAAGAAAAACAAAATGAAGACTTTGGAGTGGCCTGACCTGAATCCAATTGAGATGCTATGGCATGACCTTAAAAAGGCGGTTCATGCTAGAAAACCCTCAGATAAAGCTGAATTACAACAATTCTGCAAAGATGAGTGGGCCAACGTTCCTCCAGAGCGCTGTAAAAGACTCATTGCAAGTTATCGTAAACGCTTGATTGCAGTTATTGCTGCTAAGGGTGGCCCAACCAGTTATTAGGTTCAGGGGGCAATTACTTTTTCACACAGGGCCATGTAGGTTTGGATTTTTTCTCCCTAAATAATAAAACCATCATTTAAAAACTGCATTTTGTGTTTACTTGTGTTATATTTGACTAATGGTTAAATGTGTTTGATGATCAGAAACATTTTGTGTGACAAACATGCAAAAGAATAAGAAATCAGGAAGGGGGCAAATAGTTTTTCACACCACTGTAGATGGTGCACTGCAAACATTAATGCTGTATATGTCAAACAGAGAGTAACTCCCAGACAGACAATGATCAGCTCATCCACCTTAATAAAAGGGCAAATGTCTGTATATGTGGGTGTGTCTCTTTGGTTGCTATGTTTCTGCTATTTATCTGTTGGAATGAAAAATGCAATGTATTTTATTACCATCTGTATTACAAAATACATTTCTACTGCAAACATTAGTGCTGAATACATCCAGCAGACCTTAACTGCCAGACAGTAATGATCAGCTTGTCCACCTTAATAAAAGAATAAATGTCTGTGTACGTATCTGAGTATCTGTGTGTCCATCTGGTTGTTATGTCTCTGTCTTATGCCATTTGGCATGGCATTCATAATAGAAGTGTTAATGTTTTGTCATGTGCCATCACTTGGAATGAAAATTGAAATGCATTTTATTACTACATGCATTACAAAATGCATTCCAATAAATGGTGTACTACAAATGTTAGCGATAAATGTATAATAACAGAGAGTAATACTGGATGGACAGAAATCAGCTTTTCCACCTTAATGAAAGGACAAGTGTCTAGGTGCATGTCTGTTTTTCTGTGTGCCCATTCGGCTGCTAAGATTAGGAAGAAAAAAGAAATAGGCAAAACATATAGAAAGGTAAAAAAAATCAAAAATGATAATAAAAATACTAACAAGTCTTTAAAAATAAGATAATTGGACTATCAGCCTATTCTCTTGCTCTACATTATATGCTGGAAAGAGCAGCATTGTAGTGAATTTTTGCACCCATTTGGGTCATGTGAACAATGAAAAATGAATAAAAATAACAATAAATTGATGCACAAATTGGGAAGCCAAATTCCCAATATGACTAGGTATGACTCACAAAATCAGGCCAATGTGGCAGCTGTCATCACTGCATTTTCTCAGCAAAACACTTCGACTAGAATTGTGGACTGTTCAATGAGCAACATCAAGACAAAGCAGTGAAACCAGGCAGCTCTGTCCAAAGAGGAAAAGGTTGCTAAGAGGGAAAGGGATCACGTGTGTATTATTATACCAGACCAAATGGATCAATAATAATCAAATGAAAAGCATGATGTCTATGTTGATTACTCTAATCTGAACCTGTCCTAGATGAGTGGCACAGCTAGTCACTCTATATTAGCTTGTTAAATCTTATAGGCAGGTTATTCACTACCTAACATTCAATCAAATCTATTTTTATTGTATGCATCATCATCTTTCATAATACTTTATACAGTATAATGTCATAAAACATGATAAATGCACTCAGTGCAATATAAGCCATGCAGTGTGCCTGCTGTGTCACTGAACAGTTGGAACCCTGACTGGGTGGACATTTATGTGGGTACTTCTGCCTGCACTCCTGCCATACCCCAAAAAAGGATGAGATAAACTAATTGATGACTGCAGCCCTGTGCATGTGTGCATGTGTGCGTCTTGAGATAGCCTGGTATCACATTCAGGTCACCACTGGGATAAGCGCAGGCTCTCAATGATCATGTCATGGAAGGGTAAGGAAGGATGGATGGGAATATCAGAATTCTTTGACTGAGATGACTCATTTATTTTCAGCTGAACTTTTTTATGCTTTGGCAAAGAGTGGGATGTTCAGGGTGAGACCATGTGTTAAATCCAAACTTGCTGGGACAACTTTGGCTTTGCAGCAACTTCTAATGGGAAAAGTAAACAAGAAGATGGACGCACGCAAAGATATAAATGTAATTATACAGCTTTAGTAAGTCACCATGAGCTGTTGCAAGTTGTGCCTGCATGTTGTCAGGTTCCATTATGCTCTCAGAAATGAGTGTATCAGTAACAGCTAAACATGTAAGGTACTGTAAGTGCTAAATGGCAGCCTTCATTTTCCCTTGGCTCTCATTGCGTGCAGCACTTAATGAATGTGTTAACAATCAGCCAAGAGACTCATCCAAACATTTACACTGCACGAGGAGCTCCTGACACATTTGCTGTAGCATTTGACCCTCACTGCTTAGTTTTGGCTGGCAGAAGACTTCTGCTGGAGCTGTTCCAGTGACTTTAAAGAGCTCTTCACTAAATCATTTGCTTGCTAGGAGGTGAAAAGTGTCAGTGATCTCTGGCATATTAATACCAAAGGGTCATGGCTAGCCCGAGCTTATCCTGGGAGGAAGGCAAGAACAAACAATGGATGTAGGGCCTTACAAATTGGCACACTCAGTCAGTCCAATTGGGGCATTTTAGAGACAATTTACCCAAAATGCACATCTTTCAGAAGCGAGGGAAAACCAGAGTACTGCACAGACCTTTGAAAACATGTACAATGCACATAGACAGTGAATGGAACCCAGGTCCCTGAAGATGTGAGGCAGAAATGCAGACAGCTGCACCAGCATGCTGCCTTTCTAAGCAGATTTATAGCAAGGAAGCAAAAACAGTTTACCTTTACTGTGCAAAGTCTGCCTAAAGTTCACATGAGCTATTTCTTCAGTTTGGTTCAGTTTTGCTGTATATTTCTGTAGGGGCAATAGGAGTTATACTAGAGATGCTTTAACCTGTTCTGCTGACAGACCTCAGGTGATAGGCTCAGCTGACAATCTTGTCTTGCTGAACAGTGCAGTGTATTCCGGGAAAGCTGAAATGCATATTACAATTTAGTTGATTCTCCATAGTTAGAATGTGCAGCTTTTCATTCCCATGGAAAATAACCTTGGGCCTGTGATAATGATTCAGTAACATTTTCTGTTTTGATAAACTGAAAAGTGTCACGGCACCTTATGTTAACATGGTTGAAAACAAGCAAGCCAGGGGATCATTTCTGGATGAAAAGTAAGTGGCTATTTTTATTGCACTTTTTTCAAAAACAGTTCTCTATCATTTGCTGTTTGTTACAAAAACGGAGCTTTCTTTTATTGCAGTTGCTGCTTTTCTGACACTTTTTAAAGAGCTCAGCTCATTTGCACAAATGGACATTTGCAAGGAGCCCTCCCCCTATTGGAAATGGACACTTAAAGGGAAATCTCTTTCAACTGTAGGATAGTTTCCAAGAAACTCTGTCTCCATCATGAAAGAAATCTTTCAATTAAGAATATACATTATAATTAGTGCCTAAAGTAAAGAAGTCATCTGAGAATTGCCATCTGGCACTGGATGGAGACTGTATGAACCTGTACAGGATGTACAATTCTTTGTATCTATATATATAATTCACTAAGGCAAGAAACCCATGGAAAGCACGCCGGAAGGGGCGTGGATTCACTAAGCCGCCGACAAGTAAGACACCTATGGCGCACGCAGGAAGGAGCCACGCCCACCAACTCCAAGACCATTGGATATGACGACAACTCGCAGAGCCACGGCCACCAACTCGAACGCGACGACACAGAAAAAACGGCATCATTTATATCCGTCTGTCGTAGAGGCCACATGCACCTCTGAGCCACATTGACTGTTCATAGAGACATGTTTCTCGCGGAGGTAAATCACCATATATAGGGTGTAAAACGGTTTGCGAGGGATATCCCATGGGATCCTTAAAACAATCCTTTACAACTGAGGTTAAAACACAATGAAGTAGGCAGTCTTTAAAAACCGAGTTTTCGGTTATGACGCACGACCGTGTGCACCATAGAAAACTGTTTTACACGCTACATACAGCAATTCGCGCTACTACCGTGGTCGGGTGTCTTGGTGGATTATATATAGAACAGCAGCCAAAACCGCACAGAGCAATGAAAAGTCTACATGAGTCACAGGTGCATGTGGACTGTGCAAAGACGACAACGACTCAAGCGATGAGTTGGAGGTGGGCACATAAGCAGGCAGGGCGCGATGGTGGTCCGCCAGTTTTCAATCACGGACGATTGTGTGTTGGTTCATTCTGTGCATTGTTACAATGTTTCTTTTCTTGCTGATTTATTACATTACCAATTTTTCAAATGTTAATTTTCTCCCTGTGCTTAAAAATCATTAAAAAACCGGCCTGATTATACGCCGCAGGTTGGCTAGTTTCTAATATTTGCTGCCATTGGTTTTGATGCAAAATAGCATAATTTGTAAGTGAAAACTTAAATCAATGTCTGTGTCTGATTGCAACCAGCAAGCTAAGAAGTTAAGATTACACGTTCCTCGTCTAGCTGTGGTCTTCTATGGGCTCAAAAGGACACCTTTGTGAAGCCCTCTATTAATGGTAAGCTAGGCTGAAGTAAAGGTCTGAAAGTAAAGACAGTACCAGTCAGCACGTAGCCTGTCATTAGAGGTTTCCCAGGGATAAATATGCAGACAAGAGGTTACAGATAACAGTGGTATAGCAGTTTTGAAAAAAAAAAACAGACTTAATGCCATCTAACAAGAAACCGCAATAAAACTGAACATTGCAATGGACAGCCCCCATAGTGGCAAGCAAATTCATTAGCAATGATAGCGAGGTGATCTTGTTTTTCATTAGCACAAGCATCAGCCATATATGCTGCACAAAGTCAGTGGTATTAGGTCTATGTGTGGGCGTGTGTCTCTCCTCTTCTATGCCCTCTTTAGGCCTTCCCTGACCTGACACTAAACAACAATGACATTAGCACAGCCTAGGAAGATGCTTTATTTTTCATGCTTCAATTCACGCCATCTGCCAGCAATATGTTTCAGACAATAGCCCACTGTCACACACACACGCCTTGGGGACAGCTCTAAGAAAGGCTCTAACAGTGGCAATTCCTCACTGACCCACAGCAGCCTGGTCCTCAAGGTCATAATAAACCCACTGAGTCGGCCCCATCATGAATGGTGCCAGTCTGTGTGCCCACTCCTCTCCATCCTATTGATGACAGGTTAACGGTACACTCAAATATAAGGAAATAAGCTTCAACATCATCATCAGGATGTAATGGCAACAATACCCGGGACAGTCCCATCAGCCATTCCTTTTGGATGACCACCTGTGTCCTGTTATACACCTCTGCCTCGGCAAGCTGTCTTGTTCTCCCACCTGGATTTTGAGCACCTGGAACTCTGCTGCCATGGCCTGCATAGCTGTTGTAACATCAGAAAATTCACTCATTTTGCGAATCTTTGTTAATCCTGCAGACTATAAGAAAACCACAATCATAAAGAGCTGAGGCACCTGTAGGCAAACCCCATATAACTGAAACAAAACTTGAGTTTTAAGTGCATTTGAAAAGTAAAGAAACATCTTCACAGATTCACACGTGAATCTCAAACGTGACTGTTCCAAGATAGCAATACCACCAGTTAAATACAGGCCAGGCAGGAAGTGGCAGGCTAAGGTCAACAGATACCAGAAATGATGTCATATGTGGGAAATTTGTCAATCATTCTATCTGTGGAGGTAGGAAGAGAAGAGGTGTTAATATACATCACCACCCTGTAGATCTGCAAGGAATTAGTACCTCTAGAGCCTATAAGCTATCCCCTACCTGAACCAATTTAGTAGATTTCCTTTACTACTTCACTACTGATACCTTTAGATAAGAGTGCACTACCTGATTTTAGCACACAGAACAGACAAATGGTCGCCCCAACATTGTGTCATTGTATATTGTGATTTTAATTGCTCATGTTAATATACATAAACGATCTGGATAAGAATAATACTGTAAGTAACAAGCTGGTGTCATTGAACAGACAGGAAAGCAAGACTACAGATGTAAGGTTGAGGTTCGAACTGGGCCACCCAGTTCACTGAAATAATTAAGAAAACCAAAATAATAGGCACAGATAAGATGGCAGTATACTATACAGAAACTGCGATCAGATCTTGACTGGAGTAAATATTGTCTCAAGAGTGGTCAGGTTTCAGGGTCAGAGTACCATTTTGGGGGTTGTTCATCTCCCAAATGAGACACCTCCTTCTGGGAGTTCCCTGCTCTTATAGGTCATGAACCAGAAATGGTGGGGTCAGTTGCCCTTATCGGGTGTGTTCTCAAAGCTGTAGGTAGAAAACAAACAAGATACTCAAAGACTGCATCCCCTGGTGTCCTGGAGTGGTATTGCTTACCTCCAATGAGCCCAGAATGTGACCCTCTGATGCTCATCCATGATACTGGTTAGATTTTTAGGTAGAATGGCAGATAATCTACAATCAGTCAAATCATTAGTGGGGAACTAGGCAGAATGCAGGCTTCAGCAGATCTGTGTCAAATGAAATTTGGTGTGAATAAATGTAAAATATTACATATGGGATGTAAAAATTTCAGATGTGAATACACAATGGGAGGTTTGAATCTTGAAAATACAATTTATAAGAAGGACCAAGGAGTCATAGTGTTCTAGTCACTATTTACATCCAGACAGTTGACAGAAGCCAATAAGAAGGCTAATAGAATACCACAAAGTGTAGAGTACAAGTTAAGGGATGTTATGCTTAAGCTTTAAAACACATTAGTTAGGTGTCACCTGGAGTACTGTGTGCAGTTTTGGTCTCCATGTTAAAAAAAAGACACAGCAACTCTAGAAAAAGGTCCAAAGAAGAACAACTAGGCTCATTCTGTGACTGCAAGGTATGAGTTATCAGAAGAGATTAAAGGAGTTAAAACTTTTCTGTTAAAACAATAAAGATAAAAAGACGATGTGACAGACATTTTAAAAATTATGAATGTTACAAGATTACACTCTCTGTTACTCTTAAGCACATCATCAGTGATATTCCCAGGGTGACGGAATGTTGGGATTCTGTCAACATTAGACAGTTGTGACTGATTAAACCATGACTTGTGTTTAAGTGGCATTAGCAGCAGATCCTCAGGGACATTCTCTCTTCATCCAGAGTCACCTCAACACTTTCAGTGCTGCCTCTGTGATGCTACTAATAGCCCTAGTCCTTTTCACTCCATTAATAACCAGTCACCAGAGGGCTTTTTAGAAGGAATGACTCACAAAACCTCACAAAACCCCTAGACAGGCTAGCCGTACACTCAAATATAAGGGAATAAGTTTCAACTTTTTCAGGCTGTGATGGCAAGAATACTTGGGATGGTCCCATCAGCCATTCCGGTTGAATGACCACGTGGGTCCAGTTATATACCTCTGCCTTAGCAAACTAAGTGTGTTGCTCTCCAACCTGAATTTTGAGCACCTGCAACTCCGCTGCCATGGCCTGCATAGCTGTTGCAACATCATAGAATTCACTCATCTAACAAATCTTTGTTAATCCTGCAAAACTCCTAGTCGACCTCAGTTGGCTTACACTGTGGTTTCCAGCCATATGTTCAACAAGCATTCACCAACCCTTCACATCTGGCCTGCTCCAGCCAATCTTTCTAAGGCACTGGTAGTTCCACAAGAACAATCCTTCCCTGAGATGAGGGTATCTGGCCTCTTAATATCATGCTATAGAAACAGCAGTTGGTTTTTTTCAAGTTTGGGCATGAAGTGCCAATCCCATGCAGTTGCTAAAATTGTTGTTGCAGGTTTAACTCCAGAGCTTAGTTGCTCTCCACCCTGATGAACAAGTTCTTCTGATTTGTGGGTTGCTTGTGCTTGTTTGCAGTAACTGAATTAGTTTAGTGTTACTATAAAACACACTCATCAAATAGAACACAGACACATGGAGAGGAACTTGTTATGGCGTTAATTATTCCACAAACATAGACACATAGAATATATTACCAAGTAGTGTAGTACACAGGCGGACTTATTGCGTGAGTAGGACTGGTAAGCTTGTTAGGCAGAATGGCTTGTTCTTGTCAAAACCAGTCTAAAATGATACGGTATGGTTTTACACATCAAAACATCACTAACAATCATCAATTACATTCTACAAGTTTCTGAGTCATGGGGTACTTTACAGTTTTACAGGTTCTTTTTGACAATTAATTTCTGTGTTAACATATTTTTGCTGAATAAATACTGAAAAGGTAAAAATCTGACTCACTTGAGATTTGATTTCTCACTCAGTGAGGAATAGATGTTTGTTAATGTTCTCTATGTTTATTTTTTACGTGTACTCAGTGAAAGCACTTTGAGCTATATGTATGTGCTATATAAATAAATGTTGATTGATTGATTGATTTTGTATTGATGTGTAAAACGATAGACTTTAAAAAGTCACATTTTCACATGAGAATATATTATCTTAAGAAAAAACTAGACAACTAAATTCAATAGAATGAATGTAGGTGTGTATATCAGTAAGTCTTGTCTCACACATGGCCCATAGTACCTGCAGGGTAGACACCTGCTCCCTGAAGCCTTGGTTTCAAATACACAGGTTCAGTATACAGGATAAAGTAATGGAAGGCAATGATTGGCAGAACACGTGTAACAGTACGATGCCATGAATGTCCAAACGTTGTGAATTTGTCCTGGAATTTATACACATTTCTTTTGAATTTATTAGTTACTAGCCATCCCACGTGGCTCCATTCGTATAGTAGTGAAATAGGGCAAACTTTACAATACAATACAGTTTATTTTTGTATAGCCCAAAATCACACAGGAAGTGCCGCAATGGGCTTTAACAGGCCCTGCCTTTTGACAGCCCCCCAGCCTTGACTCTCTGAGAAGACAAGGAAAAACTCCCAATAAAACCTTGTAGGAAAATGGAAGAAACCTCGGAAAGGCAGTTCAAAGAGAGACCCCTTTCCAGGTAGGTTGGGCAGTGGGTGTCAAAAGTAGGGGTCAATACAATACAATATACACAACAGAACAATTCCTTAAGACAGCATAATAATAAAAATTTTAGAATTACGGTTTAACAGTAGATGATATGACATAATTAGGTTTGGATATTTTTAGAGTCCTGGAGACCTCATCCATCTAGCTGCCTCCCCATTTGGCCATGCCACGGCTGAAACGCTGCTCATGAAAGGACCCTCTTTCCCATGATTCCTGTGATCCTCCATCAGGGATGACTTTACCATAGGCAGGCAAACAACTTGGCAGGTGGGCGTGGCACCAATGGCCACATTTGGGTACCGAGAAAAGAAACAGAATAGGTGAGGGTTAGTATTCAAATATAATTATCATGTTACTTATGTTATAGTGCTAATGACTAACAACAGAGATGCAGTATGTACAGTTAATCAGCAGCTCTAGTCAGGATATGCTAAACTGAAGTAGTGAGTCTTCAGCCGGGATTTAAAGGCTGAGACCGAGGGGGCATCTCTTATGGAAGCAGGAAGATCATTCCACAGTTTAGGGGCCCTGTAACTAAAAGCTCGACCTCCCACTGTTATTTTATTAATCCTTGGAATCCTAAGCAGACCGGCATCTTGAGATCTTAATGTGCTCAGGTTTGTAAGTCATGATAAGTTCAGACAAGTAAGCGGACCTTGGCCATTTAATGCTTTATATGTTAAAAGGAGGATTTTGAAATCTGCCCTAAACTTAACTGGGAGCCAGTGTAAAGATTTAAGAACTGGGGTTATGTGTTCATATTTTCTTGTTCTTGTAATAATTCTTGCAGCGCATTTTGGATTAACTGGAGGCTGTATAGAGAACAGTTTGAACAGCCAGTGAACACCGCATTGCAGTAGTCAATCCTACTAGAGATAAATGCATGAATTAATTTCTCACAATCCTGTTTATTTAGAAAGCCTTAATTTCCTAATATTTTTAAGATGGAAAAACATGTTTTGGACGACTTTGTAATATGCGCTTTAAATGACATGCTAGAGTCAAAGATAACTCCTAGATTGGTTAAATACAGGCCAGGCAGGAAGTGGCAGGCTAAGGTCAACAGATACCAGAAATTATGTCATATGTGGGAAATTTGTCAATCATTCTATCTGTGGAGGTAGGAAGAGAAGAGGTGTTAATATACATCACCACCCTGTAGATCTGCAAGGAATTAGTACCTCTAGAGCCTATAAGCTATCCCCTACCTGAACCAATTTAGTAGATTTCCTTTACTACTTCACTACTGATACCTTTAGATAAGAGTGCACTACCTGATTTTAGCACACAGAACAGACAAATGGTCGCCCCAACATTGTGTCATTGTATATTGTGATTTTAATTGCTCATGTTAATATACATACATGATCTGGATAAGAATAATACTGTAAGTAACAAGCTGGTGTCATTGAACAGACAGGAAAGCAAGACTACAGATGTAAGGTTGAGGTTCGAACTGGGCCACCCAGTTCACTGAAATAATTAAGAAAACCAAAATAATAGGCACAGATAAGATGGCAGTATACTATACAGAAACTGCGATCAGATCTTGACTGGAGTAAATATTGTCTCAAGAGTGGTCAGGTTTCAGGGTCAGAGTACCATTTTGGGGGTTGTTCATCTCCCAAATGAGACACCTCCTTCTGGGAGTTCCCTGCTCTTATAGGTCATGAACCAGAAAAGGTGGGGTCAGTTGCCCTTATCGGGTGTGTTCTCAAAGCTGTAGGTAGAAAACAAACAAGATACTCAAAGACTGCATCCCTGGTGTCCTGGAGTGGTATTGCTTACCTCCAATGAGCCCAGAATGTGACCTTCTGATGCTCATCCATGATACTGGTTAGATTTTTAGGTAGAATGGCAGATAATCTACAATCAGTCAAATCATTAGAGGGGAACTAGGCAGAATGCAGGCTTCAGCAGATCTGTGTCAAATGAAATTTGGTGTGAATAAATGTAAAATATTACATATGGGATGTAAAAATTTCAGATGTGAATACACAATGGGAGGTTTGAATCTTGAAAATACAATTTATAAGAAGGACCAAGGAGTCATAGTGTTCTAGTCACTATTTACATCCAGACAGTTGACAGAAGCCAATAAGAAGGCTAATAGAATACCACAAAGTGTAGAGTACAAGTTAAGGGATGTTATGCTTAAGCTTTAAAACACATTAGTTAGGTGTCACCTGGAGTACTGTGTGCAGTTTTGGTCTCCATGTTAAAAAGACACAGCAACTCTAGAAAAAGGTCCAAAGAAGAACAACTAGGCTCATTCTGTGACTGCAAGGTATGAGTTATCAGAAGAGATTAAAGGAGTTAAAACTTTTCTGTTAAAGCAATAAAGATAAAAAGACGATGTGACAGACATTTTAAAAATTATGAATGTTACAAGATTACACTCTCTGTTACTCTTAAGCACATCATCAGTGATATTCCCAGGGTGACGGAATGTTGGGATTCTGTCAACATTAGACAGTTGTGACTGATTAAACCATGACTTGTGTTTAAGTGGCATTAGCAGCAGATCCTCAGGGACATTCTCTCTTCATCCAGAGTCACCTCAACACTTTCAGTGCTGCCTCTGTGATGCTACTAATAGCCCTAGTCCTTTTCACTCCATTAATAACCAGTCACCAGAGGGCTTTTTAGAAGGAATGACTCACAAAACCTCACAAAACCCCTAGACAGGCTAGCCGTACACTCAAATATAAGGGAATAAGTTTCAACTTTTTCAGGCTGTGATGGCAAGAATACTTGGGATGGTCCCATCAGCCATTCCGGTTGAATGACCACGTGGGTCCAGTTATATACCTCTGCCTTAGCAAACTAAGTGTGTTGCTCTCCAACCTGAATTTTGAGCACCTGCAACTCCGCTGCCATGGCCTGCATAGCTGTTGCAACATCATAGAATTCACTCATCTAACAAATCTTTGTTAATCCTGCAAAACTCCTAGTCGACCTCAGTTGGCTTACACTGTGGTTTCCAGCCATATGTTCAACAAGCATTCACCAACCCTTCACATCTGGCCTGCTCCAGCCAATCTTTCTAAGGCACTGGTAGTTCCACAAGAACAATCCTTCCCTGAGATGAGGGTATCTGGCCTCTTAATATCATGCTATAGAAACAGCAGTTGGTTTTTTTCAAGTTTGGGCATGAAGTGCCAATCCCATGCAGTTGCTAAAATTGTTGTTGCAGGTTTAACTCCAGAGCTTAGTTGCTCTCCACCCTGATGAACAAGTTCTTCTGATTTGTGGGTTGCTTGTGCTTGTTTGCAGTAACTGAATTAGTTTAGTGTTACTATAAAACACACTCATCAAATAGAACACAGACACATGGAGAGGAACTTGTTATGGCGTTAATTATTCCACAAACATAGACACATAGAATATATTACCAAGTAGTGTAGTACACAGGCGGACTTATTATGAGTAGGACTGGTAAGCTTGTTAGGCAGAATGGCTTGTTCTTGTCAAAACCAGTCTAAAATGATACGGTATGGTTTTACACATCAAAACATCACTAACAATCATCAATTACATTCTACAAGTTTCTGAGTCATGGGGTACTTTACAGTTTTACAGGTTCTTTTTGACAATTAATTTCTGTGTTAACATATTTTTGCTGAATAAATACTGAAAAGGTAAAAATCTGACTCACTTGAGATTTGATTTCTCTGATTACGGTACTCAGTGAGGAATAGATGTTTGTTTTGTATTGATGTGTAAAACGATAGACTTTAAAAAGTCACATTTTCACATGAGAATATATTATCTTAAGAAAAAACTAGACAACTAAATTCAATAGAATGAATGTAGGTGTGTATATCAGTAAGTCTTGTCTCACACATGGCCCATAGTACCTGCAGGGTAGACACCTGCTCCCTGAAGCCTTGGTTTCAAATACACAGGTTCAGTATACAGGATAAAGTAATGGAAGGCAATGATTGGCAGAACACGTGTAACAGTACGATGCCATGAATGTCCAAAATTTGTCCTGGAATTTATACACATTTCTTTTGAATTTATTAGTTACTAGTATCTCCATCCGTAGTAGTGAAATAGGGCAAACTTTAAAAATCAATAAACAAAAAGGTATCACTAGCTAAGCAGAGGCAAAGTACTCTCCAAAATGCAGGGATAGACTGACTCCCCACTCCTGATGTCATGCTTCCCTCTCCCCTTGGTCCACAGCCTCTGCATCGGATTAGCGCAAATATATTGCTCCTGCAAGCAAACTATGATTTTTAGCATGATGTGAGAAGTCGCAAAATCAACCAGAATGTTCAAGCAAATTCTAGAAAATAAACCCCATCTAGATCTGTTAAGTAGTTCTCTCGTTTGCTAGTTAAATGGATGTAAGGTACGCCCCGAGGCTGCCGCATGAGTGAAGAGGGCCCGGCACCCCTGCATCCCTCTCGGATTCACACAAATAAGTCGGTACCATAAGCGAACTATGATACTTAGCGCAACGAGAGAATAATCAAGCAAAGTATAGAAAAAAATCTGATCTAAATCCATTGAGTAGTTCTCTTGTGAAAAGCGGACAGAAATACAGATGTTGGATGTTATATAGAGGGAGATTAATCGCGTCTTGTTCAATTTTTACTTTTAATTTGGTTTTGGACTTACTTTAACTTTTCATCATGTTTCAAAATTAGTTATACGTAGCTTGTTGCTGCGGTGCACTGCCCTGGAACTCATGCTGCAAAATGTTATTTAGCCTTCTTAGCGTTACATTTTTTCTCAGAAAAACATGTAAAAAGTGTTTTGTCTTGAAAAATTACATTTTTATTAAATCTCATCTTTCTACTCAACTTCATCTCTGTAAAATGTGCAAAACACTAATAGTACAGAGTCAGAAGTGTAGAAAGTATAATAATGATTCAAATAATAACAATAATAATATGAACAGCACACTGCACATGTGCGAGTGTCACTTTACGGATTCATCACAATCACTTTCGGTTTCACTGACCGTTTCAATTTCACTGCCTGAAGATGAGAGGCGTTTCTTACAAGACGCCATTATGAGACTAGGAGAATATGCATCTACACCTTTGCCTGGGTAATGCTTGGACCTGACACTTACACAAGACATGCCGATAACGTTTCTGGAGCATAGCTCAGCACTAACGCCATTGGCACTTTTACAGCCCAAGTAAACCTCAGGTCTTACGCGCATACAGCTGATGCTCAGAGTAAACACTAAGAAGGTTAGGCCAGTGCCACATTTATGTGTTTTCAAAGTTTGGGGATGGTTGACACAAAAGCCTTTAGTATGTAATTATTTTATAATTAATAGTTTACTGACTTCAGTTTTCCTTTAGACTCTGATTTTGGATTACATAGTGGGGCCTGAAGCACAATTGTTCTGACTTTCTGGTTATGACTCCTGTGAAAAGAAGACAACGACACAAAGGTAAAGGTTTGGGGTTTGAGCCCTGTATACTGTAAGGTCCAGAATAGCCTTCCCTGGCTTATGCATTCAATGAAACAATGAATCATACAACGGACAAAATTGCAGTGCATGAATGAAAGGTCGAGCGGACATGACGTGGAATAGAAAAGCCAGAAGTGCAGTTGACAGGTAAGGTTGGAAGTGGAGGGTTTAACAGATGAATGGAATCTTCTCCCAGTCTTATTGTACGTTTTATTCTTCTCCTTTTCTGTTGAACAAGAAAGAGAGATGTTAGTGCTTTGTACAAAACCCATTTTCTTTGTGTTGTCCCACATCGTTGAGCCCGTCAGCTGCTCCCCAAGCGCGCGTGTGTGACACTCTCATTTGTTTCTCATCTAACATTGTTCTTCCACTTTTTCATCTTGTAAGAGTGAAGGGGGAGCTGTTATATTTGAGGTGTGTTCCGCTCTGGCATTTTGGGTTTTTTTGTCTCTTTTGTATTATATTTTTGCCCCTTTTCTTTGGTTTTGTTTTTGTTAATTTTCTCTTTATTTGTTAGTCATTTTCCTTTAGTGCTTTGTATTAGGTTGATTATGTCCTTTCAATCTTTTGTTAAGTACAGTGGTACCTCGGTATACGTCCTTAATCCATTTCAGATCCTTTGGATGTATACCAAATGAATTTTTCCCATAAGAAATAAAGGGAAAATGATTAATCCGTTCCCATGAAAAAAAATCCAATTGCTATTGGCATATTAAACATTGATGGGGTTGTATAAAATAATTTAAACACTGCTTAATACTAAACTACATAAATACAAAAGCAATTAGATGAAATAAATGAAAATTTAACCTCACTTTACTTTTTAATAACATCTTTGTTTTTCACAATCGTAGATACCGTCGTTCTCGGCATACGGTATGCAGCAGCCAAGTCCCGGATATGTATGATGCCACCTTCATACTTTTTAACAATAAATTCAAATTTACGTGAAAAAACACAAAATCACATGAAAATTCATAGAGAGTTATGGCGCGTACTGACGCTCATGGGCAGTCATGGCTTTGTCTCGAGAGAGGTAAACAAGGGTAGCGCGCGGGTTGTTCACGGAATGCTAGCAACTGGCATACTGACGCTCATAGGCAGTCGTGGCTTTGTCTTGAAAGAAGTAAACAAGGGTAGCGCATGGTGTTCTAGCATGCTAGTCATATTCCAAACAAAGGTCGTATACCAAGCAAAATTTTTCGCGTCCAAACAGAATGTATACCAAATTGGACTTATTCCAAAGCAGACGTATACCAAGGTACCGCTGTACTTAGTTTATTGTTTTGGTGTGTTTCTTTGTAGTGGTGATGGAATTCTAATTTGTTTACAGGCTCCTTAGAGTTAATGCCACTGCTACTGAGAGAAAGGATAATTTAGGGGATTTTTCAGTCATTGCTTAGATGCCATGGCATTTGTTTGGGTTAGTTTCATTCAGTTTTGGCTTTTTTTTTGGATACTTTTTTGGCTTTGTGTTTTCTTTTTTGTATTATAAGTACCAAACAACAAAGTGCATTTACAGTAGTTTTTATCTTTTAAGTTTCCAAAAAAGATGGTCAGCAAATGTTGTAAAATACAGTCAAAAATACCAGAAAATGAGTCCACACCTCCAAAATATAGGCACAGGCTTGAGGCCTACTGTTAAAAAAACAGGCTTTCCTCCCAACATTAAGTATTCTTCAGTCTAAATGTGCACAAAAAGGGGAAAGCCAACAAAACACTCCTCAATCATCAGAAAATCAAAGTAATAATTAGAGAGAGAGAAATTGTGTTAAAACTCTTTGAAAAATAAGATTATAAAGAATAATTAAACACAAAAATCTCAAAAAGAAGCAACAAAGATGTGCCTATAAGGTAAAAGAACTAAAGTCAATCCACAATCCAGATAACAAAAACCAAAAAAAAGCAGTGGTAGAAAAAGTCTAAAAAAGTTACCTGGAGAAAAGGTGTAGTTGAGATGAAAAATAAAGGTCAAAACAAGAACAATCAACTGCACTATTAACAAAAGAAAAATGAAACACTAAATTGAAATCAAAAAGTTTAAGCAAGCGAGTCAAAAACAAAAAAAAAAGAAATTTTTGAAAGCAAAAAGAGTTTTGGATCCGCAAACTCTGATAGCGACGTCAGGAGGGTCTTTTAAACCAATCATGTCATTAGCCAAAGGTCATGACCCCTGATTATGCCGGAGCTGCCCTATTGGCGAAAGACAAAATAGCAGCAACCATGAGTGTTTCAAGATGTTGGCAAAAATGGCACAAATAAAAAAGTGAACACTAAATCAAATACTCATGTTGGAACTGAGTTATTGGGTGAAAGAAATCTTCATTTTCAGGGGTTGACATCAGAATAAAGTCAATGAAAAAATTTGCAGAAATGAAGTAAATGATAAGATACAAACAGCTTCTACTACAAAACTCATCGACATTCTGGAGAACCTGACTTTCTGCCTGGACATTACTTGGCACAGGGTGGTCCTTCAGCTGTACATCATGGTGATCCCACCCCCATACTCTATGTCAAAGGGACAGGGTGCATAACTAAGCATACTAACACAGCAAATAAACAGAACAATACTCATAAACACACAAAGGCAAAAAGATCTATATAATAAAAGGCCAGTGCGGTGTCCGTGTCCGCGTTCCTTTTGGCTGTATAGCCGCCCCGTAGAAAAGCCCCAATCCGTCCCCTCTCAGAATTCCTGCTTACCCCCCTCCGTTCTTTCCCCTTTGCTTTTATTTTTCCTGTTCCCGAAAATCTATTCAAAACAAAAGTAAAGAAATAGACAGAGCGTCACATTAACGTCTTCTCCCCTCTGCCTATTAAATAATCAATAAAATGAAATAAAAAAACCACGAAAGAAACAGAAACCACAACCTACCCTTATAGTGTCCACCGCGCTTCTTGCGTTACAGCCAAACACGTGGTGTATGCAGGTTATGAGGTGTGACGCTAATTAACGCCCGTACTACGACAGATTATATTGTTCATATACTATTAACTATTTACAGGGATCAACACTTTTGGGGAAGTTCATAACAAAAAAAAAATTAAATTATAAATAACATGTGCACTTGAGTATTTCGAGCCCCGCGTCTGAGTCGGATGGTTCCCCTGGTCACCAATTCGTGTGTTTCACTATGCCTTTCCGTCTTCAGCTACCCATGTGCACTTGTATGGAGGAGACCTTACGGAACAATGCCGAAACGAAATGCAACTAAACCTGCTGCTGTGAGAGAGGACACATTACAGTGTGATCACGAAGCAAAGAGGCAAAGGCGTGACAGTCGCTCGCAAGAAACGGACACTCAGCATTCACACAGATTAGCTCAACGACGCGTCTCTGCCGCACAACGAAAGGCAACTGAAACCCCTACAGAGAGAGAAGACAGATTACGCTGTGATCGCGAAAGAAAGAGGCAAAAGCATGCCAATGAGACACCCGACGAGAGGTCCTTATGATTGAGTCCTTCAACTGTGGTCATCCAACGCGCAGCTTAGCGAGCGCCAAGTTGCTAGTTAATTCAATAATATACAAAATAATATATAACAAAGCATCTATACTAATAAAAGGCAAAGCCCTCACTGACTGACTCACTCACTCACTCACTGACTCACTGACTCACTGACTCACTTATCACTTATTCTCCAACTTCCCGTGTAGGTGGAAGGCTGAAATTTGGCAGACTCGTTCCTTACAGCTTACTTACAAAAGTTAGGCAGGTTTTATTTTGAAATTCTACGTGTAACGGTCATAACTGGAACATACTTTCGTTCATATATATGGCTATAGCCTGCAGCTCGGTCGCCATGTGAGGCGGAGTTGCGTCATCATCACGCCTCCCACGTAATTGAGTGCCTTCCCATAATAGGCCATCTGTCAGCAGCTATCCAATGGACACTCTGCCACAAAATATTTGCGGGTGAAGAACTGTGCTTATGTAAATGAAGATGAGATGGTCAGGGATAGAATAGTGTTTGGCACAAACTCAGCAAAAGTACGAGGGAAAAGTTTAAGTGTCGGGTCTTAGCTAACATTAAATAAATATGTGGACATCGCGAGATCGCACGACATAGCACAAGAACAGCTGAGAACCTTCGATGCATGTACTCCGAGCGGCTCACGTGAACTGACTTTGCAGGACTGGGAAAGGTAAACCGGAGCATGCAGTGTGTGATGTCTCAGACACACTACTTCTCCGCTGCGAAGCGCGGGTATCTGAGCTAACATTAAATAAAGCCGTGGACATTGCGAGATCGCACGGGATAGCACAAGCACAGCTGAGAAGCTTTGATTTGTGTGTGTGTATATATATATATATATATATATGTGTATATATATATATATGTGTATATGTGTATAGATATATGTATATATATAATGAAACCTGTTATCTTTACAACGGTTGACAAACACAGAATGTAACTTGAACACAACACATCCTCCAAATACAAACCTGATTGAAAGAAATAATGATAATCAAATTCTTGATGAGAGCGACACTCATAATTAGTAATTTACAGGTTTATGATCTTGGTATTTCAGACCACAAAGTAGTGTCAATGGAGCTACCCTTTTTCTCCCCTCGTACCAAACCAAAACGGCAGATTCATTTTAGAAATTTGAAGAACATCAATGTGGATGCCTTGGCCCTGGACCTTAAACTTCTTTCTACTGATCTTACCAGTTCCAGCTCTGTTGCTGACCTCGTGGATCTCTACAACCAGTCTCTGAGCAGTCTCCTTGACTTTCATACCCCTTTAACGTCTAGGTCCGTCTCATTTTCATGCTCAGCACCATGGTACACCTGCGAGCTGCGAAAAATGAAGGCGGCTGGGCGTGTTCTTGAGCGGCGGCTTAAGGCTTCTGGGTTGACTGTTCACAAACAGGCCTATAAGGAACATAGGAGGGCGTATGCAGAAGCTTTGAAGGTGGCACGGTCCAGGTTCTATTCTACCATCATTACAAATAGCTCCAGGGATCCAAAAAAACTTTTTTCTACTATAAATCATCTTCTTAAACCTCCTTCATGTGCTCATTCCGAGGCCACTGATGAGAGGGGTAATCTGCATATTAATTTTTTCAGACAAAAGGATTATAACATCCGCTTAAACCTCTCTACCATGGATATTCTGTTATCCCCAACTGTCGACCCACTGCCTGAGACTGTCCAGCCCCTTTGCTCCTTCTCTGTTGCCACACGGGAAGAGGTGGAGGACGTCATCAGGAAAATAAGACTGTCTACCAGTTCCCTGGACCCTTTTCCCTCAGCCTTGCTGAAGGCCAACATTTCTGCTATTTCTACACTTATCACCAGGATTATAAACCAATCCCTTTTGGCTGGCCATATTCCTTCAGCACTAAAAACTGCTGTCATCAGACCTCTACTAAAAAAAACCCACCCTGGATCCTGAAGTTCTGTCTAACTATAGACAGTCTAAATATAGATCTCTAATCTTCCATTTCTTTCTAAAGTTCTGGAAAAAATAGTTGCAGTACAACTTCGTGATCATCTCAAACTGAATAACCTGTTTGAAAAGTTTTAATCTGGTTTTCGCCCTGGCCATAGCACCGAAACAGCCCTGGTCAGGGTCACAAATGACCTTCTGTTGTCAGCAGATACTGGTTCTCCTTCTTTACTCATTCTCCTTGACCTGACAGCTGCTTTTGATAACAATTGATCATAATATTCTTCTTCACTGTCTGCAATACACCATTGGACTTTCAGGAACTGTTCAAAATTGGTTTACATCTTATTTGACCGGTAGAACTGAGTATGTCGCACTTGGCAGCGCAAAATCTCACACCCATAATGTTACCTGTGGTGTTCCACAGGGCTCTGTGTTGGGCCATATCCTTTTCATCATTTATATGCTCCCCCTTGGAAGTGTCATTAGCAGACATGGTCTTTCTTTTCATTGTTATGCCGATGACACTCAGCTTTATCTTAGGACTAATCCCACCTCCTCTACTGCTCCTCTGCTAACATCTACACTGACTATTTGTTTGGAGGAAACAGAGGCATGGATGAGGCTCAACTTCCTTCAACTAAACAGATCTAAAACAGAAGCCATTTTAGTTGGCACACCACACCAGCTTCGTTCTTCTACCATCACCAGTATCACTTTTTCTGATAAAAAGATTCCTCTTTCTACATTTGTTACAAACTTGGGTGTTAAAATGTATTCTCAACTCACTTTTGACACCCACATTAAACATCTCTGTAAGTCATCTTTTCACCATCTCAGGAACATTGCTAAACTCCGTCCAACAATTACCCTGGCAGATGCAGGGAGGCTTGTCCATGCTTTTGTCTCGTCCAGGCTGGATTACTGTAATGCCCTCCTCATTGGGATTCCTGGCAAGAGTATCCAGAGACTTCAGTACATTCAGAACAGCGCTGCCAGGATCCTGATTAGGGTGCGAAAGCATAACCACATCACTCCTATCTTGAAAACCCTTCACTGGCTCCCTGTACCACTTAGAAATGAGTACAAGGTTTCCCTCCTTACCCATCAGTGCATTTATGGATCTGCTCCCCTGTATTTACAGGAACTCCTTATCCCTCATACTTCCTCACGCACCCTTCACTCTGTGCATACCAACACTCTTCAAGTTCCCAGAACTAAGCTTAGCAGTATGGGTGATAGGGCCTTTTCTTCGGTGGCGCTGAGGCTGTAGAATTCCCTCCCTGACTACTTGAGAGCCCCACAGTCGACCGATGCCTTCAAACGAAACCTAAAAACTTAGCTTTTTGTTAAATTATTTCTATAGATTTCTTGTTTGTTAATTTTTATCTTATTTTGTAGCACTTTGGGATTGTTAAATATAAAGCGCAATATAAATAAAATCTATTATTATTATTATTATTATTAACAGTCACAAAACAAATTACATTGACAATCATGTTACATTATTTTTAAAATGTTTCCTTTTTTTCATAACTTCTTTAACACACTACTTCTCCGCTGCGAAGCGCAGGTATTTTGCTAGTTTTAAAATAAAATAAAAACCGCAAAAGCACCTGGCAAATACATATTTTTTTAACAGGCTAAAGTCAGGAATCAGTAAGAAGTAATGCTAAACTGATTGGCAAAGCCCAAAGTAAAAAACAAACTTGCAATTAAACAAACAAAAGATCCTCTCCTAATTTGGCTTGTTTACCCCAAATGTTCTTTACAGATCTTTTGTTATATGTCCAATGCTCCGATAAGTCAAGATTACATGCTGATACTGCGATTTTACATAGAATGATGTCACAAAGTGATGCAGGCCAGCGACATCCCATCATATAGCTAGTAATGGATCCCATCAGTATAAACACCATAAAAGTCAAAAACAGGCTCCTAGCGCTGCAGTGAAGTGACACAGAAGCAAATCATAAAAGATCTGGGTCGCGCTATAAGTCCCTGTCTTGCCCCCAAAACACGAGGCTGAGTCTCAGTACTTTAGGAAAACCAACTTTATTCAGCTTGAAACAGGAACGGCACACTTATTTATTGTAGCGAGATCTGCCACTCTGCTATACACGGACACAGCAGTCAGGCTGCATCACCCATCGATATCTTTTCTGTTTATTTTGGCGGAGAGATGCAACATCGCTGAGAGACGCAAAATATCTTTGAGCCAGCTGTTGCCCTGGCAACAGATAAACAGTCTCCATAGACGCGGAGATCGGACTTCGCGACGCTCTTCGGCGTGTCGTCCAGTTAGGGGAGGTCCCAAGAGAGTTTACAAACCTCACATTTTCTTGAATGAGTGCTGCTGTCAAATACATCAGTTCACATACGTTTGAAACCAGAGATTTTTTCTTTTTTTGTTCAGTCTTTCAAGAAAGTTGACAGTGTCGATGGCGAAATTCCAAATTCACTGGCAATGTCTTTTTTTTTTTTTGTCACAATCAAGAGCTAAAAAAATGTAAAGTTTTTTTCTAATATTTTCGTGTCTACCGTTTCTGCAGGAGGTTGACAATGAGTTAAATTCCAATGGATGTTTTTAAAATGTTGATGAGCAATAAGCAAAAGGTATCACTGAAAACCGCAAACAAAAAGGGAAAAAAAAAACAGTACAAGGAAAGTTCGAAGAATGAAAAAAAAATTACAGTGTTTCTGTTTGGGGATTGTTGTGCACAACTGAGCTGCGGCCACAGAACTAGCTGCTCTGTGAATGATTCATTCAGGCATTTCAAGGTCTTTTGGGCACTTCGTTTTAATGAAAGTATCTGCTGAACGTACTTCGTAGTAATGAGATTTCTATAGACTCACATCATATGGGGAAACAGTCGGGACCATAAAAATACTTTGTTGTAATGAAAATTTTGTTGTAAAGATATTCGTTATAACGGAATTTTACCTGTATTTGAAATAGAAATAAATAGTTCTTTTAAGTGTCAAAGCAAAATGCTATTTCCATTTATATTAATTTTTTGTTTTCTTTTAAAGAATTTTGGATTTCTGTGTAGTATTTTGTTTTTTTAATTAAATAAAGAAAAAGCAAAAAGAGTTTAATTTGTGGCTAGGGCTTTGTTGAAGGTTTCCCTCTCCATGTATCGCTATAACATAACAGAAACACACTTAAGAATACAGCTAAGCAGGACAGACAGATCAAAATGAGTGTGTTTACTGAGTCAGACACACATGGTATATAGAGTAAAATATAAAGCAGAAAAGAAGCAAAACCCTGGTGCCAGTCTGAGCTTGTCTATGCTTCTTTATCAGGTGGAATGGCTTGTCTACCACTTCCCTCCCCACTCCATTCCATTAGCTCCCACCAACAGACCTTTGTCTCAACTCTCTTCCAAATCCTAGACCCAAGGAGTGCATTGGGTGGAGACATTTTAAACTTCCCCATGATGTCATAAAGTGATGCAGGCCAACAAAATCCAATCATATAGTTAGTAATGGAACCAATCATTATAAACAACATGGCTCACTTCCATCCAAGCCCTGGAGTGAGTTCTGCGCTGAGGGGCAAACTAATTTTGGCTATAGATGAACCAAACTAGAACTACCTTTAGTGGCACCTGGTATTCCTAAAGTTCTGATTCTTCAGATTCTTTTGTTCTTTCAAGTAGTCTTCATGCTGCCAGCTCTCTTGAGAGGGCAGGATTGCCCCATGCCTTTACACATGGGATCATTTCCTCTATTGCAGCCAAAATTTTCCAGCTTCTCACCAGCCCTCTTTGCCTACACTTAGTCTCTAAGGTTTTCCAGGCGTGTGCTCAAATGTTTCCAATGAAAGCCCTGTCTCTGTCTCTTTCTCTATCCTGGACTGGTGCCCGTGCCTGTTGTCCGTCTGGACGATCCATGTTCTGTACTCTTTAGTGTAGGTATCTTTTTTATCTGGAGGACTCATGTAGAGATTTGCCCTACTCTCTACTGTCCTGGTAGTGACCTTTGCCTCTAGCAACTTCTATTCTTCACAAATGTGAAAAAATGCATTTTAAAATCCCTGCTTCCTTTCACCTCCCAAGCCAAATGTTTGGCAAGGCTACTACATCTCTATATCTCATGCCTTTGGCATTTAGGAGAAACAGTCTTTGGAAATGCATCTTTTAAATTCTTACTGCTTAAACATAAAGATGTTTTTTCTCACGTTTTCTGTAAAAAAGTTTTCAAAATTTGGATATGTTTCAGAAATTGTCTCAGTCAACTTTATTTCACACAGTTACAAAACAGTCCAGAAAATGTTTATATGCGGTATAAAGTTAACAAATGGGGTTTTGTGTCCATAAAAATTTCACTGCATTACCACATATATATTTTTTTTATCTGATCTACCACTTTTTTCTCCAAAATCATAAAAAAAATTATTCTGGTGCAGAGCAGGGTGGCACATCGAGTGAACATTTGACCTGCATAAATCTTACCTTAAAATGTCTTCATTCTTTGTTTTCATTATGCTTTCACAATTATTTTAGCAACATAGCATAGCTTTTGCTACAATACTCTAAAAAGATGTCGTAAGTACCCAAAGACAGTAGCCATGCACAGCTCTGTAAATAAATTGGAATCGTCAAAAGTGGATAAACTCAAAGGAAATTTAGCTTATTTTCTTTATTGCCATGTGTCACACAGACAACAGAATTTTGATTTGTACTTGTCATTTAATTTTACTTTGTGTCTTAAATCCTGTGTAAAAATGTCCATATGATGGTGTAGCTGTAGTGTTTCAGCCTGGCTGGGGATCAACTTCATTTTTGATTCTCTTATTTATGTTTCTGCTATTTTGTTGATTCTTTTGCATTATCCTTTGTTTTTGATTGTGTCTATGTACAGTATGTTAACTGCCTGGGGGGGTATTTTTCATACGTGTATTACTCGTTTAGCCAGATGTAATTGTTAACGATTTGCCGTGATCCTGGATCTGTCAGTTTTTCAAAACTCTAATTGGATGTGTTGCCATAGCAGCAGATCCAAATCCTCAAACCTGCTCGGAGCAGGTTTGTTCAATGTAAACAAGGATTAGCTCACACACTTAATCAGTGACCGTGCATGGAATTCATTTAGTCATGGCTTTGCTGTTCATGAATGAGCGACCAATTGATATCGGTGCACAAATTATAAGAAGAGAATTTTATATAGAAAGGGTTTTGCGCGATCAGCAAGATCCTTTATTGCTCCCAGAGGAAATTCTTTTCAAACGATACTGCTTTAGCCGAGGGGGAATATTGTACCTGAAAGATTTATTAGCACCTTATATTCAAAGTCAAACTAGGCAAAGTCGGGCTCTCACAACCACACAGACAGTATGCATTGCTTTGAGTTTTTTTGCAAGCGACACTTTTCTTTATATACTGTAGGTGATGCGGAAAAATCTATCTAAAAGTTCAGTTTGCCAGGCAATTCGTAAATTCTGTTTGGCTCTGAAATATCTCCTTCGGGTTTTCATAGTGTTTCCTGGACACCTGCATGTGCAGACAATAAAAGAGGTGTTTCATGCCATTGCAGGTAGGTAATACTAAATGATGCACTAAAAGTGTCAGTCATTAAACCTTTACTTAAAAAGTCAGACCTAGACCCACACATACTAAATAACTATAGGCCTATTTCAAATTTACCATTTCTCTCTAAAATACTAGAGAAAGTATTCGCCAGTCAGCTTCAGTCACACCTTACGCGTTACAATTTATTTGAGAAATTCCAGTCTGGCTTTCGCACTGGTCATAGTACAGAAACGGCACTAACACGGGTTGTAAATGACATTCTGATATCCTCTGATGAAGGAAACTCCACTGTAATTATGTTGTTGGACTTAAGTGCAGCATTTGACACCATTGACCATTCGATTTTACTGCACAGGCTAGAAAACGATGTTGGGCTTACAGGCCCCGTGCTCGCTTGGTTCAGTTCTTATTTATCAAATCGATTCCAGTATGTACAGAAATGTGCAGACAGTACTCCATCATTATACACAGAAGTTCAATATGGTGTCCCGCAGGGCTCAGTACTGGGACCTTTACTGTTTTCACTTTACATGCTTCCACTGGGATCTCTCATTAGGAAACATAATGTTAATTTTCACTTTCGTATGCAGATGACACCCAGTTATACCTTTCATTTAAATCAAATGAAGTTTCTCCGATGTTGTCTTTAATTAGTTGTGTTAGTGAATTAAAGGAATGGATGAATGAGAACTACTTGTCTTTAAATACAGATAAAACAGAGATGTTAATTGTTGAGGGAATGACGCTGATCACAGCAATATTTTGTCGTCATTTAACTCAGTTGGAATCCCAATTAATTTTACTGAATCAGCCCGCAATCTAGGAGTTATCTTTGACTCTAGCATGTCATTTAAAGCGCATATTACAAAGTCGTCCAAAACATGTTTTTCCATCTTAAAAATGTTAGGAAATTAAGGCGCTTTCTAAATAAACAGGATTGTGAGAAATTAATTCATGCATTTATCTCTAGTAGGATTGACTACTGCAATGCGGTGTTCACTGGCTGTTCAAACTGTTCTCTATACAGCCTCCAGTTAATCCAAAATGCCGCTGCAAGAATTATTACAAGAACAAGAAAATATGAACACATAACCCCAGTTCTTAAATCCTTACACTGGCTCCCAGTTAAGTTCAGGGCAGATTTCAAAATCCTCCTTTTAACATATAAAGCATTAAATGGCCAAGGTCCGCTTACTTGTCTGAACTTATCATGACTTACAAACCTGAGCGCACATTAAGATCTCAAGATGCCGGTCTGCTTAGGATTCCAAGGATTAATAAAATAACAGTGGGAGGTCGAGCTTTTAGTTACAGGGCCCCTAAACTGTGGAATGGTCTTCCTGCTTCCATAAGAGATGCCCTTCAGTCTCAGCCTTTAAATCTCGGCTGAAGACTCACTACTTCAGTTTAGCATATCCTGACTAGAGCTGCTGATTAACTGTACATACTGCATCTCTGTTGTTAGTCATTAGCACTATAACATAAGTAACATGATAATTATATTTGAATAATAACCCTCACCTATTCTGTTTCTTTTCTCGGTACTCAAATGTGGCAATTGGTGCCACGGCCCACTTGCCAAGTTGTTTGCCTGCCTATGGTAAAGTCATCCCTGATGGAGGATCACAGGAATCATGGGAAAGAGGGGTCCTTTCATCTGAGCAACGTTTCAGCCGTGCATGGCCAAATGGGGAGGCAGCTAAATGGATGAGGTCTCCAGGACTCTAAAAATATCCAAACCTAATTATGTCATATCATCTACTGTTAAACCGTACTTCTAAAATTTTTATTATTATGCTGTATTAAGGAATTGTTCTGTTCTGTGTATTGTATTGTATTGACCCCCTACTTTTGACACCCACTGCACGCCCAGCCTACCTGGAAAGGGGTCTCTCTTTGAACTGCCTTTCCCGAGGTTTCTTCCATTTTTCCCTACAAGGTTTTTTGGGAGTTTTTCCTTGTCTTCTCAGAGAGTCAAGGCTGGGGGGCTGTCAAAAGGCAGGGCCTGTTAAAGCCCATTGCGGCACTTCCTGTGTGATTTTGGGCTATACAAAAATAAACTGTATTGTATTGTATTGTATTGTAATACACAGGCAAAAACACCCACAGTTCCATAAAGAATCTTACAATCAGCCTAACATTCTCTTTACCCAGGATTTCCAAATGTGATTGGGACACATGGGACTGATCAGAGTGGAGTTTGATCAAACATTATTTGGAAAATGTATTTCTCCTCCTGAAGAATAATCAGACACAATGTCTTCATCACATATTTGACTTCCGTCTAAATCTCGTTGGTCAGACACAAGTTCTAGGGATATGACATTCCCTGCAACTGACTGTTATGGTGTATAAAATCTACATCTAATTCTGTATTATATTTTGCTCAAACCCAACAAGATGAATTCAGATGTAGGAGGCATTATAATAAAAAGACATATCCATATCCCTAGCTGGAGATTTTGCCATTTAGCTCTATGCTGCATGGTTTTAAGGCTGAGAGTGAGGGTGGCACTCAATAGTTAGGGACAATACGAGAAGAAGGTGTTCTTGGCTGATAAATGGCCTATAGTCAAGGATACTGAGTCTTTGTATGTTTTAATATTTACTTGGAGACCAAAAGTAATATTTAGGTCTGAGGTCTATTTAAAACATCGTATGTTGTTTGTGCCAATAATAAATACGTTTTTTGATGTGCTGAGAGAGTGACAAGTTGTGTTATACCTAAAGCATTTGTGTGGTTTTTAAGTGCTAAAAGTTAGCCAACTGTGTGTATGTCATTCATAGGGCACTGTTATGGTTAGGGTCTGAGTGTATGTTTATCTACAGTATGTATTGTATGCGTGTGTGTTATTATTTAGGGTGCGGGAGTAGACCAATCCAATAACGAACTTGACAAAGAAAAGGGTAAATAGACGATAACACACTGACCCACCAAAAAAATGCCCTCAGAAACAGGGCGATGGGCATTTTGCTGGAGAGCCAACTCTCCTGCAGGGGTTAGGTTTGGACCGCATGGTCCTCCACTTGTTTTTTGTTTTTCTGCCTTCTTGTTAACTTTAAAATTAATGTTTTTTATATTTTATATGATTCTTTATGTCAACAATTCTTTAAATAGTTATATACCAACATTTACCAGTTTGAAGTATATTCTTGAATTATTACATATTAAATAATAATTAATCTGACACATAGGAAATGAAACGCTGCATTCAGTAAGTACAATGTACACTACTTAGCGTTTAATTCGTCGACAATTTTTGCCAGCCGTCTTTTCTGGTTTGGGCTGCTTTTGCAGTGCTACCCCTTGTGCATATTAAATCTTGAAATTCTTCATCTCCTTCGAATAAAAGGTCCTGTTCCGCTTGTGTGAAAAAAAAATGTGCGTCATTTTGTTACAACCTATCAAAGACTTGCTGATCATGTGTTCTAGACTCAATATATACGGGCTTTTAAATCAGCGCGGGCGAGTGCATTCATCTCAGATGATTAGATCCAGCTAGACTAATCTACTACACGGCTGCGTTTGAAAAACTGACTTATCCCGGATGGGCTTCACTGGCATTAACTTATCCAAGATGAGGCATCTGATCTCGGATGATTTAAGCGACGTACGGAAAATATCCCCCTGGGCTATATTCTGTGGGGTTTGTGGGTGGTCCCCCAAGGGGTGGAGCCAACTGCCAATCACAACCAGGTGCTGCCTTCCATTTTATAAATCTGGAAGTTTTCCTATTGTTCTTGGAGGTACATTTTGAATGTTCTAAAGAATTTTGGCAAGTTCTTTTGTGAATTTTTTTTTGTTTTGGATTTCTTGCCTTTTGTTTCCTATTTTCTGACCATGCTCTGGATTTGTGATTTAGAACTTTATTTGTTTGGATTGGCTTATGTTTTGGTCAGCTCCATATTGTCGTTGTGCCTTATAAAGAGTCATTGTGTGGCTGAACATTTTTTGTTAAGAATATAACCTTTTTATGGGTTAGCCCGTTTTATCTATCTGGGGTCTAACGATATATATGGATATTATTGGAAGTGCCTTTCAACTTTTTAGTATTTATGTGCTTTGGAACTCCAGATTCACAACAGTAGCAGACTAAAGCACTTATCAGTCATGCGGGACCAAGTACCTGTAGTGTTACTACATTTACAGCCAACTGACTGACAGTAAACTCCCTAGCAGCATCCTGTCTTCTCCACAGCTTCCTAAGAAGTGCTGCGAAGGTGCTGGGCACCCCGTTCCATGAGTTATTTAAATCTAAGGGTCAAGAGGTCCAGTGTTTCCAGTGGCACAAAGTAGCAAAGTGAGGCCTGTGTGACAGGGGCCTCCAAAATGATGGCAGGAGCTGAACAGAGGAGTCAAAATATTGCAGATTAGGAGACAGGAGTTGGAGGCCCTGATCACAAAGAGGTGGCCACAAGTTGGCAGGAACAAAACTAAAGAATGGCCCAGTGATCATTCCAGTTCAAAATTATCCAGGGTCACATTGTCTTCAGTCAACTGCCAGGGAGATATATTGTTACTCTATCCTCATTGTATGCTAATATTTTAAAGGTGAAGGAGCTCTTTTGATTTTGTTTTTTGCATTTCTGTGGCACAAATAATAAGACTTTTATCATTATATACTTTGTGGACGCGGCCCGGACACAGACAGGCGGACATGTTGTTCAATACCACCACACGTGTTTATTTACAACTATTTACAATTAAATGTCACAAAGACTCAGTTCATTAGTGCACAAACCCCAACTCTCAGTCCTGGCCACTCAAATGCCTTTCTTCGGGCCGTCTCCACTCTCCTCTCTTGCCTCGTCCTCTTCCACCCGACTCTAGCCTCGAATGAAGGGAGACGGCCCCTTTATATATGCTCCCGGATGAGCTCCAGGTGGTTCTGACACTCTCCCGTTGGTCACGCCCCAGCGTGGCGGTCGTGCCGGCTGTTCTCCCGGCAGCTCTCCGGGTGTCCTCCTAAGTCTTCCCCCCAGCACTTCCGGGTGTGGCGGAAGTGCTGAGGTACCAGGTCCCCAAGGCATTGGGGCGCCTCCTGGCGGTGACCACGGGCCCCTACAGGGTGGGGCTTCCATGCCCTCAGCCTGTGGCCCCCAAAGCAACCAGGAAGGCAGCCCCCACATGATCCAGGGTGGGCCTTGACCCTCTTCCAGTCCCTCACGGTGTCCCGGTCGGGTCGTTGCCCCTGGCATCCCTGACAACTTACAAGAAAATTAAAAACTCCTTTATTTTGGCTCAAGTAGGAGAAAAGATAAAAAAAAGAAGTAGAAAATGTCAGAAAGTGAGAGGTTACTGTGACTTGGCTATTTAATGAGCTTCTCAAACATAAGGAAAGGAAAGCCTTTCTCATATTTGCAGCTTCATTCCATCTGGTGTGATTTGAAGCATCTTCTATCTAGCAAATCCCTGGAGAGAGACTTTCATTTTCAGTAAGCTTACACAAATCATTTTCCTGCTTTGCATCTTTTTCTTCTGCCTACGCAACAGGCATTCAGAAATACAAATTTGGGTTTGACGAATAAATGCTTTAAAGATGCAGAAATAATATGTAAATTTTAGTTTTGCATTTTTTATTCATGTTTACGGAATAAAATTTATCATTTGATATAAGACATATGCTGTAAAAGCAGGACCTAGCTGTTTTAAACTTCCTGGACAAGACAGGTACATTATGCTATGTCTCTACCTATATTTTATTCTTAATGTTTTTGCATTTTTCTTTGAAGTGTTATGAAATTCCGAATAAGTGAAGGTCAAAAAACTGAAAGAAAAGCAACAAAAAATTTTAAAGAACAAAATTACTAAGAGGAAACCCATAACTTACATTCAACAATAGAAATATACAAATAAAGAGATACCAAAGAAACCAATCTATGCTCCAAATATTAAATTAGTCAAAGCCTAAGCATAAATCTAAATGGTGTGACCTGGGCAGTTCTTCTAAACAAAAACCCAAAATGAGGCCACCAAAGTAGCTGATCAGTATTTCTCAAAATGGGTGACTGGCCAAGTTTGTAACTTTAAAGTTCCAAATACTGTTGCAAACATCCCCACAAGAGAAGAGTCACCATCAACCTTCAGCTTGTTGAATGAAAAGAGCAGACCAAGAATCTTCCTAAAGTAAATTATTTATTTTACAAAAATAAATAATTTACTATAATAAAAATGTGGTAGAAGAAGTTCAGAGTAGCACAAAAGGCACATAACAAATTACAGTAAAAAATAGGCAGTCCAGTGGCAAACAAGTCCCAAATACACAAGCCCAGAGAGGGGGATCAAAATCCCATAAATCAACAAAAGCTCAGCAATACTCACAGAGAACTCACTAACAGCCAGTGCATACAGTGAACACAAGGGACTGTGTGTTCCCTTAGCTTTTATAGGGTTAAGGGAAGTCCCTTGATTGAGACAGACAGAAGGCCTTGCTTCTTGGGGAACCATCCACAAAACACATTGGAAAAAAAGAAGGAGGATACAGAAATGCAATAATACAGTTAACTAATAAAAAAAAATAGAACAATGCAAATAATGAAAATAAATAACAATATATGCGTTGTGGTCCTTGCTTGTGCCTCCTCCAGACCGTGAGGGGGCGTCCGTCCTGCTTATGTAGGGGGCCGCGGGTAAAGGGCTTGGAAGCCCAGCCCTGTAGGGACCCGTGGCCACCGCCAGGCGGCGCCCCAATGCCTGCATATCCCTGGAGCCCAGCACCTCCTGCCACACCCGGAAGTGCTGGGGGGAAGACGACAGGGGACACCCGGACGGCTTCCGGGTGCGCAGCCGGCACTTCCGCCACACTGGGGTGTGGCTATGACTGATTGCCGGGAAGCAGCTGGAGCCCATCCGGGTTCCCATATAAGGGGCCCTCCTGTCAGCAGTGGATGTCAGGTGAGAGAGGACGAGAGGCGGCCAGGAGAAAGGCATTGGACTCGTGTGGCCTGGACAGTTGGGGGAACGGTGCAAGAGGCACTGGGGGTGCACGTAAGCACAACTTGTAAATAAAAGGTGTGTGGTGGAACTATGTTGTCCGTCTGCCTGTGCCTGGGTCCAAGTTCACAGCATCAACAAATGACTCCCATATGAGTAAAAAAGACATCATAAAAGGAATTTGAACACAAGCCAAGGAGGAACCCCAGCTGAAAACACAGCACATGCCTGATGTGAATCGATTCTATTTGTAATTTTTCATAGCATTTAATTAATCATTTTTCATCCCTTTTCATGACTACGTAGATGTTTTGAACTATGGGGATTCCATCTACCTGGTTTATTTTTTTATATTCAGCCTTAATTAATTGTTTAAAAATAGTTTTGGACCATTTCAAATGCCATGTTGTTCCTCTGTGGGTGCTGCAATCCTGTGGCACACTGTCATCCTGAAGTGAGTCCTTGTTGACACAGGCATTGCTTCAAGAATTATGAATTGAGGAGTAAATTAGGTTGAGAAGTTAAAGGTCACCTCGGCAGTCATTTTGCATTTAATTTAGTGGATAGCAATCTGTGAAACCGTTCTTTGCAATCTCTTTGATATTCCTGGGTAACAAACTTTTCTCTATGAAATTTTTATTTGATTCTCGTGTTTTGCTTTGGGATAGATGAAAGAGCAGTTTGACTTTTTAGTTCTGACCTTTTGTGCATTTTGCTTTCCATATCTTATTTCCTGGTCCTTGTTTTTAATATACTGTCTCGCTAAAATAAAGAAAGACACTGGTCACAAAATCCTAGCAAGCTAATTATACTGATTAAACCAAAAGTGTTTCAGCTAGAGTTTGTTCCCTAGTTTTAGTATATTTTCTTTTCTTTTCTTGTCATTTCTGTTGTTCTCTCTTGTGTTCTTTGTCATTTTGTTATTTTTTGTTCAAATATTGTTTAGAATGTAGGTATTGTGCATATTTTATGATTATTGTCCTTGTGTACTGTGCGTGGAGCCCCAAGAGACGGGCCCAATATAATGTTACTGCTGAGGGCCACTGTCAGCCTTTATGTTTGAGGTTGAAGAGTTTAGTCATTCAGAAAGAACAGTATTTATTGTAAGTGCTGTGCTATTTTTTCTGGTTTTGTAAATATTGATTTAGTTTTCTGAATTTTGTCTTTGGTTTTACAGACTGAACTTCATACCTTTTTTCATTTGCTTAGCCATTTAAATGATTGTTTTGTTGAGTTAATAAATTATTTAAGCACAAAGGTACTGTGCTTTGTTTTTATCCTCCAGCCAAGGGTTTATAGTTAACCTCTCCCTTGAAAGACATTTTAAGTGCTTTTGAGTATTGTGAACCTTTAAAAGCCAGAGATCAATTTTGGGTTTTGTAGCCTGCCTTTTGAGTTTAGAGCCAGGCTGCCTGGGATGAGGCCTGTTGCTCAGGCAAATTATTGAAATGAATTTGCTTATTTTGAGGCCTGTTCACCCTTGCTTCCATGTTGGACATCATATCACAGAGCTTAGCGGTACCACAACAAGTGCTGAATCTTGTTAATCTTGCTAATCCTCTCAGTTAAGTGTGGCCTTAGTGACTACAGCATGTGACAGTCCAGATTGCAAGTGAGGCCTCATCCACGCAGGCACTTGTCACAAACTCATGAAAAGGACTGGAGTGAAACTAAAAGGTAAAACAAAATATAAACAGGACCTTCACAATAATAGTGTTGGGGAAAATGACAAAAACAGGACATAGTATAAACAGATCTAGGACTGTAATAATCCATTTATATAATTTATAGAATAGTTAATATGATTTCTCAAATCTAGGAGTGAGTATCTGCACTCTTTGAGTAATGAATTGGTCAATACTTTTGCAGATAGTGCCTCATCAAAGCAAAGTTCACAATAATCAGTATATAAAAAAAGGTGGGTGCATATTATATGAAAAGTGTGTGTGGCGATCTATGATCTAGCTTCCAGTGTTTTGGGTTACTAATAGTGAGACTAAGGCCAGTGGAATACTGACGAACAACCATGTGAGGTGAGATTGCCTGAAAAAATAATTTATTGTGCAAAATTGATCAATATAGTAAAAGAATTTAAAGTGCTCTTTTTTGGTACTTAATAAACAGTACAATAAAAGCTGTGTTAAAAAGTATCAACTTTACATGATTTCTAGTTGTAAAATATG
Organism: Polypterus senegalus; assembly: GCF_016835505.1. Classification (NCBI taxonomy): domain Eukaryota; kingdom Metazoa; phylum Chordata; class Cladistia; order Polypteriformes; family Polypteridae; genus Polypterus; species Polypterus senegalus. Next base: position 161,304,017 of record NC_053154.1, read on the forward strand.
TGAGACTTGCACACCGCAGTTTCTGATTTTGTTGCTAAACTATGTCAGTTTACAAGACCTGAAAATTGATGCACATGCCAGATTTAGTGACATCATCCTGACCGTCCAGTACAGTCATGCTTGCCCCTTTTAGTGATAGCCAATAGTGTGCTGCATGATGGAGGTGGCACTGTACAACGTGTTAACAGGTATGGCAGGTTTAGATATAATCTCTGGCCTTTCTTTTCTTTTTCCCTTTCTGTTACGGTATGTAAAGGATGAGGCATCAGGCACACAAGCTTTTCTTCTTCTAATGAAGTCAATAAGTCCCCACTTATTCCTTATCACTGAATTATATGCATTTTACATCCAGATGGTTATTCATTTGTTGTCAGCTCTCATGCAAACAGAGTCCAACCTTACAACAAAAGAATAAATGAGACTAGTTTGATTTTGTTCAGCCGAGTCGCAAACAAGTTGGAGTGAATTACTGAGTGTGTCACATTAAGCGACTGCCACCAACTACCTCTGACTCCCTAGTCTTGCAGGGCCAGATGTACAGTATAGACATCAGGAGATAGCCATGAGTGAATTTTGCTTAAAACTAAGTCGGAACAATTAGATGGCTTAATGAGTGCCACATATCTGAACCAATGCAATGCCTCATGAAGGTTGTGCTCAAAGTAGTTGTCATGATTTTGAACTCCAGAGCCAACTCTTAGCCAACAGAGAGCAAGCTGAAGAACTGTCAACTACCAAAAAGTTTTCTAAAAATATCCCTCCTAGACATGGACGTGTGCTGCATGTGCAGAAAGCACATTGCAAATCTTAAAAAGAAATGTTTTTGTGACATCAGATTATACTTTGGCATTTGATGACATCAAAAGATGAATGGTAAATGCGAACGATTTGTTGTTGCAAGTGCTGTGTGTGTCTCTGTTGTCCAGTGTTATGACGAAAGTGTAGGAGTCAATGTAAGCTTGAAGGAATTGTCAGTTATTTTGTTGAAAATATGAAGTGCAAAATAGGCATTCGAAATAAATGATGTGTCACACTCCTCCATAAGGACTACCATTAAGAGAGTTGATAATGAAGAGCAACAGGAGGTGTGGATTTCAGTACTCAAAACATCTGAATCAACAAACCCGCCCAGCAATACCAGTAAAGCATAGAAAAGGTGGCATAACATTCACGTTCTGACTGCACGTCTAAACAAATAACTAAAGGAAGCTAACATTACTATATACCGTATATACTCGCAGGTAAGTTCTCCCGCGGATAAGTTGAGACTTGATTTTATCATATAATTTCTGGTATTTTATAATGTCGGTCGAATAAATTGAATGCGGAAAACTCACGTTATTGGTCCAAGAGATTATGATATGCTAAAGCCCACCTAAGAGAGTAACCACGGAACATACTGCCTTTTTTTCTATGTGGGTGCGGCAATGCACTGTATCAACGTGTGCTCCTAACCTCTCTCTCTCTCTCTGTTGTGCCTACGTGACAACATGGTAATACCCAATCTATTCTGAAGTGATGTTTTCATTGTTTTGTGTTTTTTGTATCTCACATCCTCATACACCTTTATCGTAAAAGCATCCCTTATCTACGATGGAGCGTTTGATCAGAAGAAAATATGAAGTTGGTTTTAAATTAAATGTCGTTGAAGTAGCGAAAGAAATTGGTAACTTCACTGCCACAACAAAATTTGATGTTTCTGAGAAACTGATGCGAGATTGGAGGAGGCAAGAAGATGTAAAAGAAGAAAAAAATTTAAGTGTCACATTTTTGAACGGGTGTCTGACTGTCTCCTCTGTCCTGTCACTACTCCCATTACAATGTACAAATTAATCATTAAGGTATAGTTACCTTGTGCTACTGAACTCCTGAATTGATTAAAGTAACATTAGCTTTTTATTTTCTCTCAGTGTCAAGTCATTCGTTCAGTATCTTTTGCTCTCTCCCTGAACCCCAACAGTTTAAACTTCAAGGACTGGAGGAATTGGGAGTGGGTGTTTTTGGAAGAAGCCCTGAGGGTGTAGCTTTTTGCGCCACAGGATTTTACCACTATTCACTATAAACGTTTTAAGAGGTTTTTCCCAGGCATGTTTTCTCATGTGAGAATCACCTCTGGCCCAACAAAACTACTGACTCTCTAAGATTATGCAAATGAAGGCAAGACCTGAAGATCATTGTAAAAGTCGTTTAATATGGCACAGCCTTTAAAAGTACAGTAAATACTCATAATAATCCTTCCTTCCATTAACAGTTAAGTTGTACAATTCCTTCGTAAACAATATGCACACTATTTGAACAGTTTAGAGTTCTTATAAGGTTCATAAGGCTGCCTTTAACCTAAGACTTGTCTTGCTAATCAATCTTTATCTCAGAATGTGAAGAGAGAATGTTTCTTTTCATCTGGATGTCCCAGTCATGTAATACGAATTTCTCCCCCAATGTACTGACCTCTGCATTTCTCGCTGAACAACTGACCACTGCTACAATGAAGCCAGTGCAACCCCCTTCTGATCATTCTGAGCACCAGAGCTTTTTAAATCATTTAAGGGTATCACTGGCCATGTTTGTGAAGTTGATCACTCCCCTGTTAAATTAACCTGCCATGGGTTAAGCTCCCTCTGTGTGGGACAAATGCACACCTCTGATCCTGCATGTGTGATGCTCCCATCATATGTCACAATACAGTATTTCCTAACCTATTGCTACTTTAATTACTAGTAGGTATCTTCTTTTATAATGTTATCTGTATTGTTTTGCTCTATTACACTCCACCAACAGCCTAAGGAAGATAAAAATAACTATACATGAGGTAACCAAGGTAGCAATCCACCACAATATGAAGATGCAAAAATTATAAGCTACCTTTACTTGTGTCATGATTTGCATTTTTCTTGGATCTATTCTGCCTTTATAGAGTTGTTTACTGGAAGAAACGGCTTATAGCTGAATATTTTTAACAGAAGGATTCCCAATATGAATTTAATTTGTTTTCAGAAAGTGTGATTTAAAAGTTGAATTATTACACTGTTTTTCATGCTGCCTTTGCATTGTGAAAGTAATGACCCGGCTTTGATATTATGGAGTCATGAATTGTATAAAGGTCATGACAAACACTTCCTATTCATCCAAGTCTGAGGATTAAAAACAAAGGACTACCAAGTGTTTGTTTTGTTAGTGCTCCTGATAAACGACTTCTGTTTTACGTATTTTCAACAATTATTTAGTGTTTCAATTTTGGCTTGATGACAGTGTTTAATTGACTTCCTGGTTACCAATCCTTATTTGCCATTTGGCACGTGTCTCTTCTTCCGGTCCTTTGTTTAAAAATTTTGTGTCTCCTTTCAGTGTCAGTATATGTTGTAAACCTGAAATGGATGGATGAATAAAAAATTACATTGTAACCGTCCAGGTGGAAGTCCCCTAAACCTGATCTTGTCTCTAGATAGTTTTGATTAAGTGTTGCATTTAAAAACCTGAACATAAACATGAATGCTCCATCTGCCTTATGGGTAGATTTGTGATTTATAGTCCTAAATTAATTAACTTTTATAGTGCATTCACTTGCAAGACAGAAGGAGTATACCCATGGAGGAGGATTGTTATAATTTGCATACTATGGACTAGAAACACTTACAAAGACAACAATTTCCCTTAAAACACGATCTTCAACTGATCTCTTTCATTAAATCAACAAAAATTAATTATAAACTTAATTGAAGAAAATGCAGTATAAAATCCAATAAAGAATAAAGAAGAAAACAAAGATTTAAGATTCAGACAACAAAAACAAACAAGATTAACAAAAAAGGAAACTTAAGAAACAAAACACTAGATCAAAATATAAAGGAGCAAAACCAAAACTTCAATTGCTTTTAGAAACACGCCAAAGGGTCCTAAAAGCTGCCAAGAGTGCAAAACACTTACCCAAAAAAAAAACGGGACAAAATGTAAAAATTCTGATGCTTCAGCAACAAAATTAGAAAGGCAAGAGTTCAAAGCTTTAAAGATTTGATAGAAGGTCCACTGGCATGGTGATAGCCCCCAATGCTTCAACCAGATTCTGAGGTCTGAAAAACTCCTTTATCAGACCTCAGGTGGCTGCTGTAATTGGTAGCATACTTGAGGAATTAGCAACATTTAGAGGCCCTACCCCCTTAGGCTCAGCTTGTTAGGGGAAACACTTAACAAGTAAAAGAAACATGGAGGGGAAAAACAAATAAGGAAAAATGGGCCATCAGTTTCATCATGGCAACACTATGACAGCTCCACCCTTAACACAGTAAGGGAATTAGTACTCAAAGTTTTTTTAAGTCAGAAAAAATCTCTTTTACAATACACACACTTAAATTTTTGACAAATTCTTATCTTTTTAGTTACAGCACTGGAAATGTCAGAACAATGTCTATAGCATATGGTGAAAAGGTCCAGCTTTAAAATCACTTTATACCATGGTACTAATTTTATTTTTAATATTCATGTGAAAGGTGGAACACCAGCCTGCTGTAAGGTTTAACATATTGAATTTCAGTTTTAACTACAAGAGATTATCCATTTTTTCAATTAAATGTTATGTCCAATAACTGTAATCATTTTCAAAAAGTTAGGGCTGATAAGGCTGAAGTGGCTGTTTTTCTTTGTATTTTGGTTTTCCTAATGTTTACTTTTAGTTTCAATTGTGTTAATTGGTTTCATTCAGGACAGCACAGTGGCGCACTGGGTAGCGCTGCTGCCTCACAGTTAGGAGACCTGGCTTCACTTCCTGGGTCCTCCCTGCGTGGAGTTTGCATGTTCTCCCTGTGTCTGTGTGGGTTTCCTCTCACAGTCCAAAGACATGCAGGTTAGGTGGATTGGCGTCCCTAAATTGTCCCTAGTGCGCACTTGGTGTGTGTGCCCTGCGGTGGGCTGGTGCCCTGCCTGGGGTTTGTTTCCTGCCTTGCGCCCTGGAATTGGCTCCAGCAGACCCCTGTGATGATATAGCGGGTTGGATAATGAATGGATGGATAGTTTCATTCAGTATTTAGTGTTAGTTCTAAGGATTTCTCCATTTATGTTCATTTTGTCAGTAAGGATCATTCGTTTTGGAAATTGCCCTCAGGTGCTGTAATTACATAAAGGTATTGAAACCTCTTTTTCAGTAAAGTAGCATTAGGTAGTTTGCTGTTTTTGTCTTTGCAGTTGTCATTTAGTGTTTGAATTTAGGATTAAGGACTAACTTAATTGATACTGCTTTGAATTAATTCAGTTGTTTGTCTTAAGTTTTGCTTAAATTACATAAATTACTGCATTTCAATCCTTTGTTTGCATGGGATTTTTGCATTCTTTTCCCTTACCTTTTGCACTGTATTTTGTTGGCAAAACACTTGTGTCAAGTCACGAAGAGGCATTTCGAGAGGCACCGTGTATCTAAGGCATCTTTCTGATATTTACCATAAAGTAATTTTGTTTGTTTTTGCACTAGATTATTTTAGCATTCTTCAGATGCCTCATGACTCAAAAATGATTGCACTTAGCAGAGTTTCATGGTAAGATTGATTGAATACTTGTAACATCTCTTGGACCTTGACAAGTCCTGTTCATTCATACACATCCTAAGGGTACGATATGTACCAATAGGAGTCATCCACACTTCAAGTTGAACTCTGTGTTAAGGATTACGCCTGGACTTAATTTTGAGTCGTGCATTAATACTGCCACTTGCAGCACTTAGAACTGCTGGACTAAACTCAGAGACATTTCTTCATTAGCAAAGCTGGAACAACACGTAGAAGATGTTAAAGAAGCAAGAGATAAGAGAAATAATATTATACTTGCCTCTGCTAAATTGAACTCTGTCAAAACTGTTGTTACTATGACTGTGCTCACCCACATTTATGCTGCGTTTCATTTACCTGGGAAGTCGGAGTTGGAAATAACGTCACACCTGAGTTGATTGCATTCCAGTAAAACATTTAGAAAACTAATATGGATGCATCCAAGAAAACATTTGTTGTGCTTGCTCCATTGGAATGAATAACAGTTGATTACAATGCATTATGCAATATTTTGCACATTCAAACACCATAGCAACATATCCATGGATAGAAGTTGGACAGTACTGTATGTACGACTGATTTAATGAGACACATATAGATACAGTAGAAGTACTAATAAACAGTATAACAATACAGCTTTCACTAAAGTTTGCAGTGTACGTTGCCATTTTGGATTGTCATCATAATCTGAAGTCGGACAAACTCAGACTTGACAGACCAGCCAGGAGTTCCTGACTTGGAAATCCAACTTAAGGGAGCATTTGGAAATTTTGACCTCAGCGTTAGATCACACATTCAAAATTCTGGAAAATGACAGTAGCTATAACAACACAGACAGGAAAACTATCATACTGCACGTGTAGAATAATATTTATGTTAGAATTTAAAAAGTAATCCCTCCTGAAATACATATTGACTGAAAAGAAATTATATTGAGAAAAAATGATTAGCAGTTGTCCATGTTAACTGACAAAAGCAGATTGAGCAGTATGATTTTTAGAATAAATAAATGATTGTGTCCATATCCCTGTCCTATCTTCTGCAGGTACACTCTCCAGCAGCCCTGCAACACAGAAGAGGAGTGTTAAGTGTAACAGCACCAAAACCTCCCATGCCTTTAGCACATAAAGCAGGATTAGTGTTCTGCCATGGCAAAGAGAATATGTGAGACCCAAAAGACACAGAAGAATAGAACAGGGCCAGGAGAATAGTGTGCTGAAAAACAAAGCTGAGCTCAAAACCTGGCAGACAATTTAACTGACACCAAAACAAAATCACTTAGGTAGAATTCACAATGACCGAGAGATCAGAGTGAGAACCTTCAAGAGTAATTTTCACTATCCAAATATGTGGCTATCGTAAGGCATGCTGGTATACACTGAGAGTCCCCTGGACTTGCAAAAATGCCTACTAGGGGAAGATTTACCATCAAACCCCAGGAGAGTAATGAGGGCACAGGATCTTAATAAAATAAAAAACTTTGTTTTCACGTAAGAAGAATCTACCATCAATACTGATGCTCTGTGCAAGAGAGGTCAGAGCCGACTATACTTCCTTAGAAGACTGGCGTTCTTCAACATCTGCAATAAGATCCTGCAGATGTTCTATCAGACGGTTGTGGTGAGCGCCCTCTTCTATGCAGTGATGTGCTGGGGAGGCAGCATAAAGAAGAAGAACGTCTCAAGCCTGGACAAACTGGTGAGGAAGGCAGGCTCTATTGTAGGCACGGAGCTGGACAGTTTGACATCTGTGGCAGAGCGATGGGCGCTGAGCAGGCTCCTGTCAATTATGGAGAATCCACTGAACAGTATCATCTCCAGGCAGAGGAGCAGCTTCAGCGACAGACTGCTGTCACCGTCCTGCTCCACTGACAGACTGAGGAGATTGTTCCTCCACCGCACTATGTGACTCTTCAATTCCACCCACTGGGGGGTAAACGTTAGCATTATATAAAGTTATTGTCTGTTATACCTACATTTATATCACACTTTAATTTAATATTGTTTTTATCAGTATGCTGCTGCTGGAGTATGTGAATTTCCCCTTGGGATTAATAAAGTATCTATCTATCTATCTATCTATCTCTGAAGAGCACAAAGGGCATAAAGGTGCAGCCACCAAGACAATCCAGGGCAAGCAAATTCCCAGAATCCAAAGAGTGGTCAAAAGTCAGAGCAGAAGGTCAAAACTCCAGAAAACTATGTGGTTCAAATTCATATTTTGTGTCTCTTTTAGTTATGTTGATTATGTACATCTGTCTTTATTTTTGGTTTTGTATGTATATATTAGTTGTCTTTGCTATGTTCTGTGTGTTTTGTGGGTGGCCCCCTTAAAGGCCACCTGCCAATCACTGCCAGGATCTGACTTCCACCTTATAAATCTGGAATTGTCTCCCACAATTCCTGGTGGTTCATTGTGAATTTGCTAGGGAGTTGGTGAGTTTGCTTGTCTTAATTTTTATTCTTTGATTTATATGGTGGCGGGCAGAACCTGGCAATGACTGGCAGGTGGTCCTGCCTCTTAAGGAACAATCCACAAAACAAACTAAAAATAACACAGGCAGTTTACATACACTGACAAAGTCAAAGACAAAGAATAAAAAAGCTCAGCTCAGCCAGCTCATCACTTATTCCAAAAGCTCCATTCTGAAAAACACTTCAGGTCAACTAAAACAGACACCTCAATAGTTTCTTTCCTAGAGTTGTAGCCCCCTCAGATCAGTAGCTTAGCCTGTCTTCTTTGCATAATCATGTATTCTGTCATATACTGTATGATGGTGTGTGTGTTTACAGGGTATGTACATGTATGTGTGTGCATGTGCTTACAGTACACACTATACACTCACACTTTCCCTTGCAAATCATCATTTGCACATTTCCTTTATAATTGTAATATTCCGTAACTTTGTGTGAATTTTTCTTTTTAAGTTATGTTATTTATGTTATTTGCATGTGATGTTGTGTTGTTATAAGCAGTTCCAAATCTGCCAATCTCAAATTCCCGTACATTAAGTACTGGCAAATTAAAGTGATTCTGATTCGAATGCACCTAATCAATAACATTAACATAAATAAAAAGAATCAAGAATAAATAAAACAGACATAAAATATGAATTTGAACCCCAGCTGTGTGTAAGAACCTGTTTGAAATATAACACATATAAAGCCTACTGTTAACAACTGTTGCATGCATGATGAATTGTCACACAACTTTCCAGAGCACATCCACAGCAACCGCTGAAACAAACTGCCATTGCAGCAAAACATAAAATTGAATGAAAACAAAATAATGACTTTATTACAGATAATTTCTGGAAAGGAGATTCTGAGAATTCCTTAATTTCCATGTTCAAAAAACCCCAAAGGTTTCTTCCAAAACCGTGAGAAAAATATATCTTGAGAGAAACACATTTTTAATGTTCACCATATTATAACAATTATGAAGTCCATGTCAGATGGAGACTAGGAAGTGTTTGTTTACTCAGAGAAACTTTCCAATTTCTTTTGGATTTATTAATTCTATATCCATGGTATGAAATCCTTTCTCCTTAATAAAGCATCCAGATTTTTTATCTTTGTAATCTATCCTCTGTAAAGAACTGTGGACAGAAAAACAAATATTGAAATGAAGTGTCAACTAAAACATGCTGCAGACAAATAGAAAAGAGCTAATGATAACTAGATAGCTGGACGGATGTTAATGAGCTAATGATAGATAGATAGATAGATAGATAGATAGATAGATAGATAGATAGTACTGGAATAATGATAACCAGAGTAGGGGAAATCTACAAGTGAACTCCTAAAATTGATAGCCAAGGAGTAAACTGAGCTGTATGCCAAGATGTGATCAGAGCTATAAGTGAAAACCTGAGATATAAACAGAGTCATGAATTAACAAAATGATCTGTAAGAGCCATTTTCCTAGTTCTATAAAATGTATGAATATTTACTAGATGATAATGCATAAAATATGGGAGGTTCCTAAAACCCCCGTGAATAGAATTGAGTTGGTATTTTCCTGTCATCTCTTAACAGTTTTTGAGTAAACAATGTTCTTTAGTAAGTGTTTAGCCTTACCTTGTGTAAGGTATAGAGGCATACGGTTTTTTAACCGTGTCCTTGAAAGAATTCGTTTTATGCTCGCGTTCGTGCTTACGCATAGAACTGAGCTTGGCGCATATCTAAGTGCCAAAGGCCTAAGGGTCTTTTGAGTGTAAAGTAACTCGTAAATTAAAAGATCTAAGTTTTGAACCGTATGTTTAAAGCATACAGAAGAAGAAATAAATAACCTTTAAGTACAGAAGTAACCAAAGCTTCATAAGAAAAACTAAGTTTATAGAAGATACATTTTTCCCTTTTTTTTGCCTTTATTCTTTGTGTGTAACTATTTTTCTTTTTATTCTTGTATGGATTATTTGCCTTTAACTTTCACTAAATATTTTTAAAAAGAACTTTTGGACTGAGAGATTTCTTTGACACGCGTCTTACCCGTGCCTGACTTCACCTTACGCAAAGCGGCAACATGATCTATAAATGAGTTATGACCTAAACAACAAGTTATAGGCTGAACTAAGAACATAAAAAAAAACATTTACAGTACAAGATAAATAGTAAAAAAAAAAAACAGACATACAAACCAAAAACAGACACAAACAGAAAAATGAACTAGGAATTCTAAAATGCATCAAGCTATCCAAAGCTAAAATATACAATGCGCTATAAACCAAAAAACAAGACACAGTAGATAATGAAACATAAAACCAATAGCTGATGTCCATTAGAACATAAGAAATATGACCAACGGGAGGAGAACATTCAGTCCATCAAGTTCATTTGTATCGCTAACAGCTACCTGTAAGTTGTCTCAGTTTCTCATCTAGATTCTTGTTAAAGGCCGTCAAGGTTTCTACTTCAACTACACCAGTCGGTGTTTGTTTCCGATTCCCATAACTCTTTGCGTAAAGAACTTCTTTCTGGATTCAGTCCTTACTTCCCTCAATTTTCAGCAATTAACCAAAGACTGATACTTTATATGAAGGGGATTGTCAACTTTAAAATAAGATTTTAACAGAACTGTGAATTAAAAAACAGGAAATGAAAGAAACGGTGACTATCTATCTATCTATCTATCTATCTATCTATCTATCTATCTATGTACTGTATATATACATACATAAACTGAGTTTTGAGTCAGAAATTGTAATATATTACAAATGAATTTGTAAAATCAACATACAAATCACATTGTCAATAAAAAGACAAGATATCTGCCAAACCATTATCCTATAATGGTCTCATCTCTTATCTTGAACCTGTCATGGGAGCAACATGCTGAGCTGGGCTGACTACTGTAGGCTGCATTGACATAAGTAACTTCTTCCAACGCCTCACAGAGAATTTCCAGATTCTTCCAAGCCAGCTGAGAACATAATCCTTTCAACATGTGCTGGGCCTGCCCCTCGTTCTTCTCCCAGTGGGCCATAGCCTGCCCACTTTCTTTGGGAGGCACAAGGGGGTTATGCTTTCTACATACCCACAATGGTTTAACTGGCTTTTGTTGGTCCCAAGAAGTAGCAGTTTAATTTCTACACAAACGCACAAACAAGCTCATTTTGGCTGCTTGCACTTGTGATCTCGTTCTGTTGGTCACTACCCACAGCTTGCGACCATAGGTTAGGAGGAGGATGTAGATGACCGATTAACTGAAAATTTTGTCCATGGTTTTGGCTTCAGTTTCATCATCACCATCTGCTACAACATTTACAGAACTATTAATTCTCTGGCCAATCTTATGAATTTTATTATGAACTCAAAGCTAGGATATGATACAAACCATAAAACAAACAGGTGACATATAAACCAAAAAGTGAGATATAAACTGACCCGTAAAGAGAAACCTGAGATGTGAAATAATTAAGAGAATTTGTGAATCAGTATGTTATCTACTATGCACAGCTAATTAAAAAAAAACCTTAAAATGTAAAAATGAAAAAATTAAACATCATGGGTCAATATTTTAGTAATATAAGACTGGTAACATAATACTATTTCTAAAATAAAAACATGCAAAAAAATGCATATTTCACACCAAAACTCATAGTAAACTGTAGGAGAAATTAAATGAATTATTCTTTATTCACATATTTAAAAAAAAAATAAAAACAAGGAATTTATGTCTGTTCTGTTTGCATATTCGTTGAATGCCTTTGACAGTAATGTTCTTCTTTTCAGATAATCTCCACAGCAGGCTCCTTTAAATGGCTCACGAGATAAAATTAAATGGTGTGTTGCAGACTAGCACTGTAAATAAATCAGATAGCTCCGGACTGCTTGCTTCCATGAAATGTCACATCTCCATCCATTTTATTTGATAGCATTTTTATTTTTCTTTATTAGATGAGCTCCACAGCTAAGACCAAAGGTAACTTTATGGTCAATCAGGTGGTCCACAGAGGTGTCATGATGATTATTAAGATGGAAGCATGTACTATATGAGAGTCTAGAGCCGGTACTTTCCCTGCTTCTGATGCACTTATGAGCCGAGTGAGTGCAGTGGTCTCGTTATTCTGCCAGAAATCGCTCTTTGTGCAGAAGAAGATAAAGAGTTGCAGATGAGCAAAATCTCAGCCCGTAATTAAACAGGCGATAAACGAGAGTGATTGCTTTTGTAGCATTTTGCATTTGCTCATTACTAGATAAGAATGAAGGACAAAGCAGTCAGATAAATGAGGCTGTTCTGCCATTTACAAAGGAAAAGAAAAAGACTGCATTGGTTCTTTAGTGTCACGGTTAGACGATTTGCTGCACAGCAAAAGTGCACTGTGTTAATTTAACCCTTACAGTGTCAAAGTAACCTTTAAAAGTCTATATAGGCACAGAGTGGGCTCATATATAAAATTACTTTTAAATTATTTGTATACAAAATTATTCAAATCACAAAAAAAAAAAACAGATCAGAGTTGTAGCGCTTCACTTACAGTAGCATAAATCTTTTTTTGACAGGAGATTGGCTCCATTTTGTTATTTTATTAAAGCCTTCAGTAGCAGTCAGTCTTCTTGCAGCTAATCACGGATGCCTTGTGTCCGGGGTGTATATATAAGGCAAACAAGGCCCTTTTGGACAGAGTCTGGTTTGGGGTCCCAGAACTGCCTTTCAGGTGTGCTAAAGCATGGGGGGTGCATTTGTGATAGAAGGCTAAATAGGAGATGTTTTCCTTTCCTTGCTACAAGAATTGCTATTAGACATTTTCAACAGAAGAATTTGTAGTGACTCAGAAGTGGGAGACAGAGGGATGCAGTTGCACTCCAACAATGCTGGTGGTGGCCCTTAAAAGGAGGTTACTCACTGGCCAAACTGGGTCTTGCTTTCCTTTTCCATGTCCACAATCCACACCAATTTGAATTTTTTCTCTTTTCACATGCTGTCTGAGGAAACAGCTGCCTCTTGTTCCCCATCACCTTGAGTCAATCCATGCAAGGACTGACACTTGATAAAAACCTCATGCCAAGGATGATGGATTTTAACTGTGAAATGCTTTTGTGATGCATGTACTGTAAGTGGGTCTGTGTTGGCTAATTTCATGGCTGACTTCTCCACTTGGCTCTGACCCTTCTAACATTTCATGGACAACTGAGCAGTTTGGCACTCTCAGGTCCTTTCCACTGATTTTACACACGCCCCACTCTTTAGACCCTTCTCTATGACAATAACACAAAGTTATTCCACTGGGCTATTCGAGGGGTGTAAGTTCAGTGTTGTACAATTGATGTTTCCTGATCTTCCCCTTTGGTTGGTCCAGCCTGAAGAGAGCCTTTGTGAGTATGGTCAAGGAATATAGCTCCTTTCAATAACCCGTCAATGTTAGAGTGACTCCAGGTCTCCATCAATGTCACACCAGTCTAATGACCAAGAGGGCTAACAGATGGAGGAGTAGATTACCACTCAGACAACGCTGGTTGATGGCAGCCCCTAAAAGAACCATTAATTATTGAGTGGTCAGCCTTGGTCTCCTCTTCTGCATCTACTGCCTGTACCAATCTGGATTCTCCAACTGCTCACATGGTGTTCAAGAGAACAGCTGCTTCTTGCTCTCCACCACTTTGAGCTGATCCACGCCAGGATCAGGATTTCTCAAAAACCCAGATGCCAAAGACTGATAGATTTTAGTGGTGGAGAAGCACCTCCAAAGTGCTTCTATGTCACAGGTGAGTGATGTCTGTTCATCTGTATTCTTCACACTCTGCATGGGCTCCTTTTAAGGCCAATTTCTCTACATAGCTCCACCGCTTCTGACAGTCCATGGGCACCTGTCTCAGGTCTATTCCAAAGACATTACGTTATGTTAAAAGGCCTCAAATGGAAATCAATGATTATTGTATGTAGAGGTTTTCACAAAAGTTATGGGCAGAGCTTTTTTTGTTTTTGAGAATTGCCTTATGTACTTAAGTATAAGTCGGGTCTTGAAATCCGAAAAATCGATCATAAAATCAGACCTTGACTTATACGCCCATTCAAAAATGCAACACTTCATTTTTTTTTTTACTTCTTCTTGCCTCCTCCAATCTCGCATCAAATTTTGTTGCAGCAGTGCAGTTACTGATTTCTTTCACTACTTCAACAACGTTTAATTTTAAACCAACTTCATATTTTCTTCTGATCGAATGCTCCATCATAGATAAGGGATGCTCTTACGATAAAGGTGCATGAGGGTGTGAGATGCAAAAAACACAAATCAGTGCAAATGTTGCTTTGGAATAGTGTGGGTATTACTATGTGGTCACCTGGCACAATAGAGAGAGAGAGAGAGGTTAGGAGCACGCACTGATACAGAGCATTGCCGCACCCACATAGAAAAAAAAGGCCGTGTGCTCTGTGGTTACTCTCTCAGGTAGGCATTAGCATATCATAATCCCTTGTGCCAATAGCTTATACGACTGACATTATAAAATACCAGAAATTATACTGTAAAATGAAATCCCAAATTACTTGTTGAGAACTTATCCGCAAGTATACAGTATACTGTATGTCTTTTTCAGAGGGTTCTGCCCTCTATTGTCTAACAGCTTTGCTTATAAAAAATGACATTAAACCTGCACTGCTTCTCTGTTCTGAAGACTGGAGTTTACGTATTTAGTAACTTAGCAAACTCTTGCTTTTCTGCCCCCCTCTGCCATTGCATTATATGATCTGTACAGGTAGGCAGTTGTTGTCAGTTAAGGGAAATCTGTGAACTGGTTGTAGGTTAAAGGTTAGTTCTGTTGTCAGTTTGATTGATGTTGTGAACTGATGGACCAGAGCGTTTCCAGTTTTTCTTGACCATACACAGCACACAATATGTTGGTTAAGATTACGTAGGCTAAGCTGTACCTTTTGAGACAGTGCAGGCTATAAAAAGGCACTATGCACTGCATCATTTTTTCTGTTGAAATTCCAACAGTAAAATGATTTTATAGCTTCAGGAATTTGTGTTTTCAGTAAAGGTCACTCAACCCATTAATGATGTACTCCTTGTGCAAGGCAAGTTATTTTATACAGACCAAAGATAAAGATCCCATTAAGGCAAATAACAAGTAACATACATTGTATTAATGCCTTCAGACTATACAAAATGCTTTATAGAGCAACATTTGTGACTTCACAGACATATGTCCTGAATGCATATCCTGTCAGAACAGGGCAGAAGTTGTTTTCTTATGTTCCTTATGCTTTGTGAATGAAATCACAACAGGAGGGTCCACCCTGACATCACTGCTGCTGGGATGGCCTTCTGCCTTTATATTCTGTTGGAGAAGTTCATCCAAGCAGAGGATCATTGGAGAATGTGGGGTAAAAATCATGTTATATTATATTAATATTTCTGGTTTTCTGGATGTTGGCATTGTTTTGAGATTTTTGCTATGGGACTGTGGATTTGAACTGATTTGCTTTGGATTGCTTTTTTAGGCAAATCAATTTGCTTTTTGCTTATTTGCTTTTTTATATATTTTTGCCTTTTTTGGCTGCTCCTATTAGGGGTTGCCACAGTGGATCACCTTGTTCCATATCTTCCAGTCTTCTACATCTTGCTCTGTCACACCCATCACCTGCAAGTCCCCTCTCACCACATCCATAAACCTTCTCTTAGGCCTTCCTCTTTTCATCCTTAACATCCTTTTCTCTCCTCTGCATGTGCCCAAACCAATGCAATCTCTCCTCTCTGACTTTGTCTCCAATTCATCCAACCTGAGCCGACCCTCTAATGTACTCTTTTCTAATCTTATCCATCTTCGTCACACACAAAGCAAATCTTAGCATCTTTAACTTTGCCATCTCCAGCTCTGTCTCCTGCTTTCTGGTCAGTGCCACCGTCTCCAACACCTATAACATAGCTGGTCTCACTACCGTTGTGTAGACCTTCCCTTTCACTCTTGCTGATACCCATCTCTCACAAATTACTCCTGACACTCTTCTCCACCCATCCCACCCTGCCTGCACTCTCTTTTTCACCTCTCTTCCACAATCCCCATTACTCTGTACTGTTGATCCCAAGTATTTAAACTCATCCACCTTCGCTAACTCTACTCCTTGCATCCTCACCATTCCACTGACCGCCCTCTCATTTACACACATGTATTCTTTCTTGTTCCTACTGACCTTCATTCCTATCCTCTCCAGGGCATATCTCCACCTCTCCAGGGTCTCCTCAGCCTGCTCCCTACTATCACTACAGAGCACAATGTCATCAGCAAACATCATAGTCCATGGGGACTCCTGTCTAATCTCGTCTGTCAACTTGTCCATCACCATTGCAAATAAGAAAGGGCTCAGAGCCGATCTCTGATGTAAATCCAACTCCACATTGAACGCATCTATCACTCCTACCGCAGACCTCACCACTGTCATGCATATCCTGTACAACTCTTATGTACTTCTCTGCCACTCCCGACTTCCTCATACAATACCACAACTCCTCTCAAGGCACACTGTCATATGCTTTCTCCATGTCACAAAGACGCAATGCAACTCCTTCTAGCTTCTATATACTTCTCCATCAACATCCTCAGAGCAAACATCACATCTGTGGTGCTCTTTCATGACATGAAACCTTACTGCTGCTCACTAACCATCACCTCGCTTCTTAACCTAGCTTCCACTACTCTTTCCCATAACTTCACGCTGTGGTTCATCACTTTTATCCCCCTGTAGTTATTATAGCTCTGTATATCCACCTTATTCTTAAAAATCAGTACCAGTACACTTGTGTTCTATGGATATACTATGTGTTAAACCACTGTGGCTATATTCTGCATTGCATGTACGTCTTTATGATTAGACAGTTATGTTAATTTACTTTAGTTATTCATTTAGATATGCAGTCAGAAGGTAGATGCTGTGTAGCCTCATCTGTCATTCTGCCTGAATAAAGTCAGAATTGTAGGTATATTTACTAATTTGGGTGTTTTCAGTACTGGAACCTGCATCTCTTGTGGCTCTTCATTATCAGTTCTTTTAACAGAGTTCCTTTATACCTCCTTTTGATGGAGTGTGACACATCATTTGAATGCATATTTTACAATACATATTTTCACGAATGTACCTACCAGCTCTTTCAATCTTATATTAACTCCAACACTGTCATCATTACTGAACAACATAGCACATAAAATGTCAGCAACAACGTATTGTTCACTTTTACCACTGGTCCATTGATGTCTTTGAATGTCAATGTTACAGAAAGGCCTTTTCCTTTGCAACAAATAATATTTAATTTTAACACATACAGTACAATGAGCTCTGCACACACCTGACACATATTTATATGTTTAATAGTGGACTTTTAAGGAAACATTTTGGCTGTAGACAGTTTATTATCATCAAAAGCTTGCACTCTCTCTGATCAGGATCAACGATCTTCATCCCTACTTTGAGCTGCACCTTCATGAGGCATTGGTTCCTACCCAGTTTTAAACAAAGTTTACTTATGGTTGTCTCCAGACTTATATATTGTACATTTAATTTAGCAAAACAATGTATAAACTTGTAAAAGCTGGTTAGTAGCTGTTCTAAATGTAACTCTGTTTGTTGGACTAAAAGACAAGCATGACAAATTGTTATGAAATATTATTAACATTTTTGCATTTTGTTTCTCTTCGTAATATCCTGCTGTGGCACTTGCTACCACTGCTGTAGTGCTACTCCTGCTCATTGGAAGTGACATCCGAGGCAGTGGGACTTTCAAATTCATACTTCATTCTGCTCAGTCTAGCATGCACTTATGATATCATTGAATAACCAGGAGGGCTGTGTGGACAGTTAGCTTAGGTTATCAGAAATTAAACTTTGTCTGACTTTGACTATATTGGCTATGGTAGTGAGATTGTTGTGGAACTTTACATTCAAAATTACTTAACTGAGGTCTATAATTAAAAATGAGCCTCAACCCGAAAATCCAGAAGTACACAGACCTAACAAAAAAGAGGTAAGCTTTTTACTATATTTTCAAAAACTATTTAGAAGAGGAAAAGGGCAACAATAGAAACACTCCTGTCCCTAACTACGAAATCAAACTTTATTTATATAGATACAAATACATTCAAAAAGAAATAAAAGCAAAAATGAAATCAGTCCACAATCCCAAGAATTGATACCTTTAAACAAAGGGAGAGTTTATAACAAAAAATATAAAACCAGAATGCACTTATAAAGTCTGTATTTCAAAATCCATAAAACCATGCCAAACAGCAGAGGCTCCATCCCTCTTAGTCCCAACATACAAAAAACAGGGCACATAATTTAAAGTACAGAAATTCATATAATGAACATAAAGTTACAATATAAAACTAACAAACAAAACAATATCTGCAAAGAACTACATAAAAAATAAAACTAATATTCAATATCAGAATTTACTAAATAATATCTTGTGGTGAGTTGCTGGGGCTGCGACCTGGCCCGGACGCCTGGAAGGACCAGGAGGTGGCATGTATGTCCTCTGGGCCATGAGGGGGCAATCGCCCTGGATCAGAGGAGGACCATGGGAGAAGAACAAGGAGGCTCAATCCTATTGGGGCCCCTGGCTACTGCCAGGGGGTGCCCCGAGTCTCAGAGGGCCCGGAAATGATTTACTTCCGCCACAACCGGGAAGATGGAGGAGGATCCCTCCAGGGATGCCCAGAGTGCTTCCGAGTGCTTTCCCGACACTTCCGCCACACCAGGGGCCTCATGCATAACGCCATGTGTAGAATTCACACTATAACATGACGTAAGCACAAAAGCCGAAATGTGCTTACGCACAGAAAAATCCAGATGCAGGAATCTGGATTCCACGTTCTTCCGCTCCATAAAAATCCTGTCAGCGTGAAAAGTAACGCTTGTGCACGCGCCTTCTGTCCCGCCCCCAACTCCTCCCAGAATTATGCCTCTATGAATATGCAAATCAGTATAAATTGCCCTTAAGCTCAGCCTTCTGTGAAAAGACAATGGGAAAAGCACGGGGGAAAAATATAAGAATTTCAGCGAATACTAAGTGGAGGCAAAGAAAAACATACTATTTGTTGATTTAAACTGTGGTATAAACAACAAAAGGAAGCTGATCGAGTGACATAGCGTGTCGGAGAAACTCAAAAGCTCAAGTTCACAAAGTTGCACAGTGCCCGAAATAAAAAAGAAGTCACATATCAAAGTTGCAGTGAAAAGGTGAGTTGTAGCCCAGGGTCTGAGCTTATTAGGGTACAGACAAAAAAAAATAGGCACACAGTGGAAAAAAAGCACGAAATGTCAACTTTAATCTCGAAATTACCACTTTAATCACGTAGTTTATTTTGTCATTAAAGTAGAACATCATAAACTTTATCTTAAAATCATTTAATTTACTAGTTTCTCAAATCCCATCGTAACTAAAGTAGCACGTTAAATGCTTTGCTTTGTATTTGATCTTCTATGTGCTCTATGTGTGTGAATCATTACATGCTTCCGTTCTTTCTCTTTCTCTGACAGGACACAGAATCCATTACATTTGTTATATTACAGCTCTCTGAATAATTAAAATACTCAGATGTATACATGGTATCATTTTCATGATGATTGGAACGAAAGCATGTTATTAAACATGGGAACACAATGGCACAGTGGTTGTTCATGTCTCACACAAGATGCTGCTGCGCCATGCGTGACCTTCAATGAAATAATTTATTGTAGCAGTACTGTCTCTTTCAAACATACTAACCTCCAATTCCTGTCCTTCCTTTTCTTTTTCTGAATACCGAATCGCCACATAATCACCTCTGCAATAGACGTCAAGCCATCTGTAAGCTTACAACGATGATTCTTGTATGTCTGTAGTACTAGGGTGTTGTACCGTGTTAGCCATTATGAATGTAGAGAAAACCCAAGCAAAGTGACCCCTTTTATTGGCTAACTGAAAAGATTACAATATGCAAGCTTTCGAGGCAACTCAGGCCCCTTCTTCAGGCATGATGTAAACATCTTGAACACACAATGATTACAGACCATGTGGTGGTGACCCCCTGGTAGCTTTGGGGACCACGGGAATGGAGCTTGGAAGCTCAACCCTATAGGGGACCGTGGTCACCGCCAGGAGGTGCCCCAATGCCTGAACAGCCCTGGCCCTCAGCACTTCCGCCACACCTGAAAGTGCTGGGGGGAAGAAGACCAGGAACACCCAGAGTGCTTCTGAGTGCGCAGCCGGTACTTCCGCCACACTGGGGTGTGCCGGCGGAAACTAATTGGGAGGCACCTGGAGCACGTTCGGGCGGGAATTAAAGGGGCCACCTCCCTCCATTCGATGGCTGGTGTTGGGTGGAAGAGGACAGAGCTCGCGAGGAGAGGAGAGGTGTGAGGGCGGTCAGGAGAAAGGAGGTATTGGATAGAGAGGCCTGGACTTTGAGGGAGTGTGGATTGTGTGTGCACAATTGTAAATAGTAGACTTGTAAATAAATGTATGGTGGTGCTGAATACAATGTCTGCTTGTCTGTGTCCGGGTCACGTTCCACAATGCTTACAAATGTTATTCAATTTGTTGTACTATGCATTAAACCTAGTGTGTTTATGTGTGTAAATGTTGTATGCATTAGAAATTTGTTTGTAATGCATTAGAGCTGTGGATCTATGCCTGCACTCTGAATCTCAGCGAGATGAGTGAACTGAACGCTGGAGCCATTACCTAGGATAAGAGATACAGATTGAGGGTCTGCCATGTGCAATGGAGAGGCCCAGATTCAGAGAAAACAACAGACTTTTAATAGCAGCATTTCACCACCACAGCTAAATCTCAGTGCTAAAGAGCTAAATCCATCTTTATGAGTGGAATTGGAAGAAGAGGCGCTGAGTATTCTGTGCTACTGCTGTGTAAAAATGAAGTAAAATACAAATTTTGCTCCTAAAAAATATTTGGTTGCTGCTAAGGAGCTGTGCAGGAATTTTTAAAGCTTTTCTTCCCTTTAGAATGACTTATTTGCTTTTTTTCGCCTGCATGTGAGCAAGGGAGTTAAGTGTTGAAGAAGCATGTGAAAAAGGAACTTGTACTTATTACTTGTGCTCAAAAGTACCATCAACAAAGTGAGGCGAGGTGGGCAAAAAGTGCAGAAAGTAGATGAGAAACTGATGAGTCTGTAAGTAAATAACCAGTGCTGTAGTGACAAATAGTTAATAGTAACAGTAATTCCCTAGTGGGAAGAATTTAAGGCATATAAAGAATAATTGGATAAAGCAGTGAGGTCGCGTTCCTTAGGAAGAAAGTATTTATTTAAGTACAGGTATGTGGCTGATTTCAAAGTGGTTAAGAGTGGGTCTCAGTGGTGGTAGAAACAGGCAAGTGGATAAGTAAAAAGCTAGTACCTGATATTCAATATGCGACTTTTCTCAGTAAGTAGGAAGTTGTGTTTAAAAAGCTTTACTTGATAGAACAGTTCTTAGCAGACAGAAAAGTTAGCACAATTAAGATGGCAACAGCCTAAGGGTTCATTAAAAGGAAGGGATACAAATAGTGTACGCAGAGAGTTTCAGAATAAGGTAATAAAGTGGGGTGAAAATTTAGGAAAATAGACAGGGAAAAGTGAAGTTTAATAACTTCAAAGAAAGACACACAGCAGGCAGCTAAGGGGGAGATTATTACAGGTGCTTAAGGAGCCAGAAGGTATTAAATAACTGCAGTACTGTAGTTCTAATCTGAATTTATGAATTTATTAATTTAAATCATTTAAATTTAATAAAAAGAGTGGAGTAGTTTAGTTATTCAATTTTGTAAAATGAGGCCAGGGAAATGCAAGTTATGTTGAATTGTTTCGAGGATGGCTTGAACAAGTCAGTCCTCCTTGAAAGCTGTGTCTATAGGAGATGACAGCTTATCCAGTACTTTAAGCTCAGGGTCGCTAAACTCAAGGAGACGTCACTGGCCTCCAATTTAGTAGGGAATTAGTGGACCTGGCCCAGGTGTCCTTTATGTAGATGGTAGGCACCCCCATGTTGGCACACGTTGAGATTGCAGACCAGAGAAAGGTAGGGATAGGTGGATCTCAGTCGCAAGGTGCGAGGAAAAGGGTATGCACTGTCCATGGGTATCAACCCCAGAATTAGAAGTGTCAAACCATTTTCAGGACCTTGTGGAGGTGGGTGGTGTCTCTGAAGATTCTGAGGTAATAGGCAGGCATGAGGAACCCTAACAGGCCACCTCAAAAACAATTCCCAGAAAGGGAGAGGTTTTAATAGAAGGGGACTCAGTCATTTTAGGGATTGCAGTACAAGTTTGCTGCAGAGAAAAAGAGTCTCGTACAGTGTGTGGCCTTCTGGGTGCACAGCTGTAAGAACTCGTTTTGGCCAGAGGAAGGCTGGATCCAATTGTCAATGTCCATTTTGGAACAAATGACATGCATAAGGGTAATCTGTCAGTACAGCAATACAAATTTAAAGAGTTAGGTGCCAGGCTGAGGAGGAGAAGTGACAAGGAGGTCTTCTGCAAAGTTTTGCCTGTGCAGATAAAACTGAGGAGATTAGAAGGTGTGGCTCAAATCTTGGTGTAGGATAGAAGGGTAAAGGTTTATGAGGCACTGATACTGCTTTTGAAACAAATGGGACCTGTTCCGCTATGACGGGCTACATTTCAAAAATGTGTTGGGGAGGCTAATGAGTAGGTTAGTCAAGGATTTTTAAATATAGAAATGGGTGGGCAGGGAGTTTAGAACAGGCCAGGTTATGAACTACACATGAAGGGATAGTGTAAAACTATAGCAGGTTAAATTCTAACCCAAAGTTTAAGTGCAAAAGTAACACATTAAAAATAGCTCACCTTAATGAATAAAACAAGTAAGTTGGAGTTTACGTAGTAGAGCATAATTATGACATTACAGCAATAACAGGAACCTGTCTAAATAACAAAGATGGAGATGTGTATAACATAGCTGGGTATACATCTCCAGCAAGGATAGACAGAACAGAAAAAGAAAGGTGTGTTGCTGTTTATGTCAAACAGAATTTAAATGCAAGGCTTCTGCAATTGGACGATGAGTTAAATCTTAGTGAGGACGCCTGGATTCTTCTGGAAACGCCTGGATTCTTCTGGAAAGCAGTGTAGGAGTGTGTTAAAGACCACCCAATGCAGCCAGTAATATTAGTAATATTGAAAAGGCACATTTAACAGGGGGACATTATAGTCATTGGAACTTTAACTACCCAAATATTAAATAGACTAACCTTGCAAACAGCCAAGCAGAAGAGCTGGACTCTTTACATGTAATAAATGTCTGTTTTATAACATAGTATGTTAAAGCACCAATGCCAAGGAAAACCTGTCTGGATTTAGTATTTTGTAATAATCAGCATAGTGTTGAGGGTGTGTAGGGTCAAGTGACCATAATATAATACAATTTTCAGTGTTTAGGAAGAGTGCAGATGCAAAGACTTTAACTTTCGTAAGGCAAATTTTGAACAGTCTAAAAGGAATTGACTGGGATAAGCTTTTAAGTATGGAGACAGTTGAGGAGCTGTG
Organism: Polypterus senegalus; assembly: GCF_016835505.1. Classification (NCBI taxonomy): domain Eukaryota; kingdom Metazoa; phylum Chordata; class Cladistia; order Polypteriformes; family Polypteridae; genus Polypterus; species Polypterus senegalus. The sequence continues at coordinate 161,327,531 of NC_053154.1, forward strand.
GAACAGGCTTAAAAACATTTTGCAGGACAGGTACATCCGAAAATTTGAAATTAGCAGAAATTTAAAAAGTAACTCTGCATTGGGTAAGTAAAGGGATAAAAAAAAGAAGTTGTAAAGGAAAAGAGTTGTATAAGGTATACAACAGTGGTTTCCAAACTGTGGTACGCAGAGCCTTTTCAGGTGGTACACATCGTGGTCCCTGAAATTTAATTTATCTGTGCAAAACCCTTTATGACAAGCCTGTTGTGAGCAAAAACCAATGAAACAGTTTAAATACAATAATACGTGGATTCCCAAATTTAGTGTGGTGTGAAATTTCGTCATCTGAATAAATAAAACCAATTATTCGAATCAGTATTTAGTTCATTTAACGCTACCATAATTCCGTTTCGCGGAAGTCAACTTCTACTTCTTCACTGTTTGAGCTTTTGGTCACTAGATGAAAGCACAACGCTGACACTATTTAGTCTTTGGTAACTCTGCCTCACAGAAACCGCTCGTGTTTGTTGTTATACGTGCACTGCCGCTGTATCGCATCGTAGTCACTAGACCGAAGCACAAAGCCGATACCATTTCATCTTCGGTAACTGCGTCACATACAGGCCGAAGGCAAGATTTAGTTTTGGGGTGGAATATATCAATTTATGTTGTGATGGACAGCCGGGATGCCTCTGCTACATACGTCCCGGGGAGCCACCATGGACAGTGCAATGCCTCCCCCGGGGCGCCTGGGGGAAGCCTCCCTGGCCGTGGGTCCTTCCTCAGTCTCCCCCGTGGCTCCATGGGACATGGAGTCCACCACAGCCTGGTTGGGAGATGGGGTGGCCACTAGGGGGTGCTGCGGAGAGCCAGCCACTACAATGGCCGACTTACCAGCCCCACCCGGAGGTGCAATTAAGACCAGCTGGTCAGGCACCTGGAGCATTTCCGGGTGGGCTATAAAGCAGGCAACCTCCCTCCATTCTGGGTGGAAGTTGAGTGGAAAAGAGACGGAGCTGGAGAGAGGATTGGAGGCGGCCAGAGAGGCAATTTGACTGTGTGCCCTGGACATTGGGGGAATGGTGCTGGAGGCACTGGGAAGTGCACTAATTGTAAATATATTGTTAATAAACATGTGTTGAGTGAACTTACGATGTCCGTCTGTGTGTGTCCGGGCCAGTTGGTCTTAATTGCACCTCCGGGTGGGGCTGGTAAGTCGTCCATTGTAGTGGCTGGCTCTCCGCAGCACCCCCTGGCGGCCACCCCATCTCCCAACCGGGCTCCGGTGGACTCCATGTCCCATGGAGCCACGGGGGAGACTGAGGAAGGACCCACGGCCAGGGAGGCTGCCCCCAGGCGCCCCGGGAGGCATTGCACTGTCCATGGTGGCTCCCCCGGGACGTATGTAGCAGAGGCGTCCCGGCCGGGCATGGGACCCGGCTGTCCGTCACAATGTACATGTACGAATTTTTTCTTTAATTTTATGCATAATTTCTTCCAATTCTTTAACTTTTATTCAGATCTCCCTCCCTTTCAACAACGTGCGGGTGGTACGCAATGCAACGCAACTCACTTAACCTCAGGTGGTACTTGACATCCAAAGGTTTGGGAACCCCGGTATACAAGACTCCAATGTGAATTGTAGGGAGTATGAGAACATGAGGGCAACCTTTAAAAAGGATATCAGGGATGCTACAAGGCAGTTAAGAAAGAGATATACAGCAGATAAGGTGAAAGATGACCCAAAGAGAGTCTTTCAGTGTTTTAGTAGTAAAAGAACAGTCAACAAGGAGGTGACATGTATCAGGAATAGTAAAGCTGAATTAAAATAGACAATCTTTGAAATGATCTCAACTTGCATTTTTTCTGAGATCTTCACAAGTGAGCAAGTTGATAACCTCCCAGAGGTAAACGGGACTACTAAGGAGGTACTGAGGGATTAGGAAATTGTAGAGGGAGAAGTGCTGCTCAAATTGAATAGGCTGAAATTAAACAAATCGCCAGGGCCAAATAATATTTATCCTCGTGTGCTTAAGGAGGTTAGTGAGTACACATATAAACCCTTGATGCATGTTTTTAAAAAGTCACTATGCAGTGGAGAAATTTCGAAAGAACTGGAAAATGGTAACTATTTTCCCATTATATAAAAAGGGTGATCTGGCAGATCCAAGTAACTAACGGCCAGTAAGCTTGACATGCTTCACAGATGAATTAATGAAAGGAATTGTTAAGGAAAAGATTGAGCAACACATGGCAAGAACATGAGTTTTACTGAACAGTCAGCATGGGTTCAGACACAGTGGTATGGCCTCATGTGTACAGTTTTGGTCTCCAGTCTACAAAAATACATAGCAACACTGGAAAAAGTCCAGAGAAGAGCGACTAAGCTGATTCCAGGAGTACAAGGGGGAGACTTAAGAGGAACGATTAAAAGAGCTGAGCTTTTCAGTTTAAGCAAAAGAAGATTAAGAGGTGACAAGATTGAAGTGTTCAAATTGATGAAGGGGAATTAGTACAGTGGATTGAAACTGTTATTTTAAAATTAGTTCATCAAGAACACTGGGGCACATTTGGAAACTTGCTAAGGGGTACATTTCTAACAATCATGAGGACCTATTTCTTCACACAGAGAACCATAGACACATGGAATAAGCTACCAAGTAGTGTGGCAGACATTAGGACTTTAGGGACTTTCAAACATCAATGTGCTGTTATTTTGGGAGATTTAAACGGATAGGACAGGCAAGCTTTGTTGGGCTGAATTTTTCTCATCTAATTTTTTCTAATGTTCTTAAAAATGAGTGACACCAAATGTCCTAGCCTTCTTCAATCAGTAATCTGGATTTTGTATTACAAGCGTTGACCTGAGATGATAGATTAACTATAGCCATATTATTCTTACTAAACAGGCGTCTGGAAGAGTAATGAAAAAGAAAAGTAACAATGACTCCATCATGAATGACTTCATTATGAGAGGGTGCTTTGCTAAATAAGATATATCTTGTGACTACTTGTGACTACTTGGGGGCATTCAGCTTGAGTGTCTGTTTATTCTTCATCTTCACGTCAGAGTGGAGTCTCTTTTTCCTTTGCAGTTTAAGGCAGTTTACGTCCCCCAGGAGTAGTCTTTGAGACAGAGTTCCTTCCACTTAGATGAAGATCTGGCACTCTGCCAATCCTCTTCTCCAATCTCTTTGTACAATTCCCCGATGGGAATGGTGAGAAGGAACCATTTTCTGTTTTCCTCTACCTAGTGTTCTGTCAAAAAATAGGAAAATCGTCTTGATTTGCGGTCAAAAAATTGAGAAAAGAGTCAGAGCCAAAAGCTCAAAAGGAGCGAATAACACAAAATCTAAATATTAGCCAAACTCATAGTTGAAGAAACACACATATTCCTGACTCCTTAGAAAGATTTTGAACTGGCTAATACTGTAAATAGATTTGATAAAGAATTCAGCCTCTTGGATACCAGAATTATAACACTGCCCAAGCTGTGCCATCATGCAATGTTATTGTCTGTAGTTATGTGACGCCAAGAACAATACACCCATCAATATAAAAACAAATCACAAAACAGTGGCTCCTGTAAAAAAACAAAAACCTAAAATTAACAATACAAAATAGGAAGCTGTGAAAAATTCAACTCTGCACACTTTAAAACCCCAGAATCATGACAGCTACAGCACATGTTTGTTCTTCTGTGATGTTTGCATGTTCAGTGCTCTCCTAAACAATTTGAAACAGACTCTGAAGAATCGGGTGCTCTCACCTCTTTCAGATGTTAACTGCTTTGTCCTCCTCATGGTTTACACAAGGAAGCAAAAAGAATTGTAACTATATATGGGAGGCACCAAGCAAGTCAAGAACACACACTGCATGAAATATCCTTTATATCAGACATGCTGGATATTTTGAATTTCATTCTTTCTGTATAGTAGTTCATGTTCTACTATCAACAAAGGGAGCCCTCTTGAGAAGGCATCCTACTATGTGCAAAAATAAAAAGAAATGTTCTTTAGGTTCCTTTTTTATCCAGATGGTAGAACTTATTCCCTGTTTAACAAACTGGGCTTTCATTGATAAATATTTTTCCAGCCTGAGTCAGCCTCTTCCTTCTGTCCAGGTCCATTTTATATCTTCTTGTAATCATTTGACTGGTAGTCATCATTACTCTTTCCTGACTCTCCTGTACTGCTTCATTTTTCTAGAACTTCCAGTAAACCCTCAGTGGTGCCTCCTGTCCTTTGAATTTACAGGTTTGTTTTGTGAAAGAAGCAAGAAAGGCTCTAGGACATCTGGTGTCACTTTCAAGGCTGTGGTATTTCTGTTTTTCAAGTCCCCATGCAACCCTGATGATGACAAAATATGCATAGTGTACTGTATGTCCAGATGGACTGGATGGATATATGATTAACATCAATATGTAACAAACAAGTCAGTTTAAACTGAGATGGCACTCAGTTACAGTTAGAGAGGTTATCTGTGTCCTGACTTACAAGAGCCAGTGAACATTTTTTTTTTTTGTATGACCAGAAGATCCTTGTGGTCAGCCGAGGTCAATACCAAGTGTCAAGCCTAAACAGTAATGAAAACTTAAAAATCAGGAAAAGGAGCAAATATTTTGCTAACAAGGAAGTCTAAATCAAAAGTTAGTCTCAAAGAAAGGGAGTTATTTACCCCCGAAATGCCCAGGTTGGTCTTTATGTTGTTGTTTTTATGACATTAGAAGTTTTTCACCACCCAGGAAATTCTGGGTTAAATTAACAACGATATAGCTAAATGCAATTGTCTCAGATGCCAGTGCGCATTTGAAAACAGAAATAGCATCAATGTAAAATGATGAAAATGTTCGACTTTGTAAAACAGCAGAACATACAAAAACTAATGTGAAAATCATTATCCTTGGATCCTAATACTCCAATATAATATATAGATTATCATTTTTCATGCAGGAGAGACCATGAAAAATGATTAAAATACACAAATCATAACACTCGGCATCTGCAAAATTGCTGTATGGGACATTTCTTGAAATTAGAATTAGTCACACATGTGGGAAATATGCATACATGTGTATAAATATACCTGTATACATAAAATACTAAGGTTTGTCTGTCTGTCACGTAAATATTCGCATACTACTGGGGATGAACCCTTGATCTTGGTCTTAATCAGAAACTTATGACCAGATAAAAAAAATGTAGGTAGAGCCTGTAGTCATGTGTTTATTACAGAAAAAATGATAGAGAAAGTGACATGGCAAAAATAAAAAAAGAGCAGCATCATCTGCTGAGCATCAAGCAAATCACAGAAGCCAATTACATATGAAGAGCATTGTAATAGGAAGAAAGAAAAAGATCACCAGTGGCACCTGCTGAGCATAAAAACACATCACAGAACACGATTAAGTCTCAAAAGCCCAAAAAAATAGAAAAAGCAGACAAGATACTGAAGCACACAGACAAGCAAGAGGTAATCCTGATAATAGCCTGATATAGTCTGGAATGCATCGCTTTTTAGGTCACAGCAGGCTGGTGGCCATTTTACTGGTGGACAGAAATGTTTATTGTAATAAAAGCACCAACCCTGCAAGCTCATTTATTGATACAATACAATACAATACAATTTATTTTTGTATAGCCCAAAATCACACAAGAAGTGCCACAATGGGCTTTAACAGGCACTGCCTCTTGACAGCCCCCCAGCCTTGACTCTCTAAGAAGAGAAGGAACAACTTCCAAAAAAACCCCAGTAAGGAAAAAATGGAAGAAACCTTGAGAAAGGCAGTTCAAAGAGAGACCCCTTTCCAGGTAGGTTGGGCGTGCAGTGGGTGTCAAAACGAAGGGGGTCAATACAATACAATACACAGAACAGAACAAATCCTCAATACAGTATAAAAATAAAACTTTTACAAGTACAGAGCAGAATTTAACAATGGATGACATCACATAATATGATTTGGATATTTTTAGAGTCCTGGAGGCCTCATCCATCAAGCTGTCTCCCCCTTTTGGCCATTCCACAGTTGAAACAGTGCTGGGCAGGTCATTCCGATGAAAGGACCCCTCTTTCCCATGATTCCTGCGATCCTCCATGAGGGATGACTTTACCTTAGGCAGGCAAAACAACTTGGCAGGTGGGCTGTGGCACCAAGTGCCACATTTGAGTACCGAGAAGAGAAACAGAATAGGTGAGGGTTAGTATTAAATTATAACTATCATGTTACTTATGTTTTAGTGCTAATGACTAACAATAGAGATGCAGTCTGTAAAGTAAATCAGCAGCTCTAGTCAGGATATGCTAAAGTGAAGTAGTGAGTCTTCAGCCTGGATTTAAAAACTGAGAACGAAGGGGCATCTTTTATTGTAGCAGGCAGACCATTCCACAGTTTAGGGGTCCTTTAACTAAAAGCTCGACCTCCCACTGTTATATTAGATTGATAATCTCCAGGATATGGTACATACTGTATATGTTCAAAGTCCATTTTCAAGTATAAGTATTGTGTTTATTAATCATCAAATATGATGAAGAACACCATAATAGAAAACCAAGGGCTGCAATATCTGCAAATACTTTTACTTGACAAAGTTACATTAGCAATGTGAGCAGTGTCAGAACAATGTGTTGACAAAGTAGGGAAGCTCTTTATGAAGGAACTGATAAAAGTAGCTATTTAGAAAAACATGAGACGTTAATGGCTAATTGTCTTTAACTTGATTTTTGCTTGCATTTTATGTTAGGCCTGTGGGTCTGTGGGTTTCACTAGTATATATACGAGGTCAGGCACAACAAAAACAAGACTGTGCCTCTAACTCCTTTTATTTAACAAGAGAAGAAAATTAACTGTAATCGCCTTCAAAATAGTTCCCTTCTAGGTTGACACACAGCTGCATATGATGCTGCCAACGTTCAAAGCAATTCCACAGATGATTTTCTGAAAGGCTGTTGAGGATCTCCGTCATTTTGGCTTTCACATCTTCTGACTACAAAAAATGGGTTCCTTTAAGCACTGACTTGTGCTATTCAAAAACAAACACACGAGACATGCGCTTTTCAACTCAAGGTTGAGCCCCAACTCTTTATCTTAGTCACTCTCCTTTTTTTAATATATACTGTATGTAGGATAATTATTTTTAATCCTGGAAGTAAAAGAAGGAAGGAAATAAAGCCACTAAATGAGCTGGGCTACATGTCCATATACCTAACATGACTGTAAAAAGCATGAAGATTCTTGTCAACAGTGCATGAACTAGTTTAAAAGAGTGTGTTCATTGAACAAGCTTATTTTTCTAAGAACGATGAACTTAACATAACGTATTTGCAAGTGAAGAACTTGAACGTGAGTTAGTTCAGTTTTATGTGATGCTCTGGATCTGGTTTAGGTCCAGATGAAACATTTTCCCTTACCCTGTAATGTATTGATGGAGCCGAATCCGAATATGGTATTCAGATACACACAAATAGTGGATTTTTACGAATATTAACTTTGTTCAAATTTTTTGCCATTTATTTGTATTCTGAAAAAATAACCTAAAATCAAATAGCTTGTGCTTAAGCTGCACCCCCACTGACATGAACACGCAGTGAAGTTCCGCTTTCACTTTTAGCAAAATGTTGTACATTTTTCCCCGTTGAACATGCAATATGTGACGCGAATTTTGACCGGCACCGTAATAGGTTAGTTCACCTACATGCTGGTTCCACAGTCACCATTTTTGTCACACAGTTGGAAATAGAGCGATAATTTATATGTAGACTTGCCGGTCTTGACCGGGAGGATATTCTAATAGCCTAATATCTTCTTCTTCATCTTTTTGCTGCTCCCATTAGGGGTTGCCACAGTGGATCATCTTGTTCCATATCCTTATGTCCTCTGCATCTTGTTCTGTTACACCCATCACCTGCATGTCCTCTCTCACCACATCCATAAACCTTCTCTTAGGCTTTCCTATTATTCCTCTTGCCTAGCAGCTTCTGTCATTAGCATCCTTTTCCCAATATACTCAGCCTCTCTCCTCTGCACATGTCCAAACCAACGCAATCTCGCCTCTCTGACTCCCAACCGTCCAACTTCAGCTAACCCTCTAATGTACTCAAAATTGAAAAAAGTAAACTCATCGGTCATTTATTCTCACTCCTTAAAAAATGCAAAATGAACCGAACATGAACTACTTTAAAACAAACGTGAACTTATTCATTTTAATCTGTGTGAACTGAACTTTGAGCTTGTTCTTGTGAGGTGTGAACTTGCACAATACTGCTTCTCAAAGTACCTAGAAATGACTAATGGCACCAATTGTCAAGTAGAAGGGTTCAGAGAATTTCTATTGTCTCCATATTTTCGTCACATTAGGTAAGCAGCTATTCATGAGATGTGTTATAGGGGTACTAACGTGCAAAGGTTTGTACTCTCTGCCATGTCTCAGTCCTTCTTCCACTTGCACATTCTCCCCATGAATGTTCTCTACATGTCACCTTTAGCATTTATAGGTGATTCTGAATTGGCCAATGAGGGTGAGTGTGACTTATAATCTCCTGACTTTCATTTTACCACAACCCCATGTTATTTTTCCATATAATGGTACAACAGAGCTTCTTCTAATCATCCTCCACAGATGAAGGTATCTCCCTACCACTTGACTAAGTGAAACGTTGCTTTTCTTGCCATCTGTTTCTTTTGCTGGATAATAGTCAGCTGTTTCATCAGCCCTGAGCCCTGTGGAGCGACATGTGTCCTCTTTTTCATGTGAGGATGACGGAGGTTTTGCTAAGGCAGAATTCCCCAAGGGACACCAATGCCGGCCTGTGCCTACATGCAGCTAACTTTGCAGAATCCTAAACAGAAAAGCCGCCGGACGTAGCTGTCAAGGAAACTGCTTCTTGACAGAGTGACTAAACAAGCAAGTCAGAATAAAGACACTTTGCAAACGTTTGCAGCAGTGCACTGCTTAGTGTTTATTTGCCTGCTGTTAAGTGTGGTACATTAGGATCACCAGCGTATCCGTCAAAGACAAACACGCGGGCATCTGTTTTATAGCACTGACAAATCTTACAGCTGCTAGCACTTCAAGTCAATGGTAAGAAAAAAGTCACAGGAGGCAATTATTTGTTTAATTTTACCTCCATAATTTGTGTTTACTTGTTCCAAGCAGAGAATTAGTTGTTCATCCTCTGAAAGTGATATTTGAGGATGTTTATCAGCTACTGTATCTACTGAAAGTGGCCTGTGTTCACTAATTAGTGTGCTTTAGAGCTACACTCCCATTCGCTGAATAAGGACCCTTCAAGACAGACTTCATCACCTTTTGACCTCCAATTTTAATACAACGCAATGGATGTTTTTTTCCCTTTGATCTTATAGTGAAGACTTTCAAAGTCTCATGAGATTTCAAGTAATGAATGGCAATCTAAAATTCCAGGAAGACTCAGAGAGACATGAATGTTCTTGAACGTGTTTGAATACATGAAGCTGTGCTGCTCTATGAAAGAAAACTATTAGCAGCAAATAAGAAGAGCACTGAATGACAGTGGATTCTCTTTAAACCAGGAGCCCTCAGGTCTTATGTAGTATCACCAGGCTTTCAGTAGAATACTGAACAAGTCGTTTTTATGCTTTGCTCAGAGAGGCACAGTGTTCCAGTAGGTATTTGGGTTATGAAGATGGTGTTAATTATTCTTTATGCTTTGCTTTATGTACAGTATTTAAATGAGTTTGCTAATAAAATAAAATTTATTTTATTTTATTTTATTTTAAATTCTTTTGATTAAAATTTTTTCTCACAGAGGATATGGCGGCAGCAGCACTGGACAAGGTGCCAGTCTACCACAGCAGCCGCACAGGCAGAAACATACAGTAGTTTAAAATCACCAGTTAACCCATCATGCACCTCTTTTCATGAACTCAGAGACAACCCAACACAGAAATGGGATGTGTGAACACCCCACAGACAGTAACCGGGCAGGGAGTTTGCACACAGGGCAGTGTATCCATGAGAATCTAGCGCCAAGCATTGTTTCACCAAGACAAGTGTATAAATGCAATTCTTAAATTCTATGAAGAAGTATTAAAACATTTTTATTAGAAGTATATGTGATATTTTATATTATACTAGCTGTGATACCCATCTAAGACAGTTTCAAATCTAAATAATCAAGATAGACCTCAGCGTTATCACTTGCAGTGCACCATGCAATGCACATGTCTCTGTTTTATGCCATTTGGTATGTCAACTGTTGGAATGACAAATGCAATGCAAATGTTTGTGATGCGCCATCTTGTAGAATGGCAGAAACATAGCAACCAGAGTGACACACAGACACTTACCTTTATTAAAGTGGATATACAGTACATATTATATACTGTGGTCAAGTGACGGAAACTTAAGTCACCACTGGAAACTGTTGGGGCACCAAACCAGACATCCCCATTTAATTCCAATAAAAATCTTTTCATTAGAACAAAAAAGTTAGGCCACTTTGCATGTAAACAGAAAGCTTTTACAAAATACTGCCATCAGGCTAGGTAATAACAAAGTTCTCAGAAGGTAATTATGTCTTGACTTGGGTTCGGTGCAAGACTGAACACTTTCTCCTCTCAGCAGAAGGATTTACAGCTTGGGGACCTGAAGGGGCAGAGTCATTGGCCTTCACCAGGGCTTGTACTGCTGTGGGTATAAGAGAGCTTATGTTAATGCTTGTGCTCCCTTCAGCCTAAGGTGGTTGTGATGAGCCCAGAGAGTGGTCCACAGATGTGCATACTTGAAAATACATACATATATACTGCATATGCCTTGGTTTCCTCCCACAATTCAAAGACCTGCAGGTTCGGTGAATTGGCATTGATAAATTGGCTATAGTGTGTGCAGAGGGCTGGCATCCTGTCCAAGTGATATTCCTGCTGTGTGACCTATAATTGCTAGGATAGGCTCCAGCCTCCCTCATCATTCTGCCCTGGATAAACAGGTTAGAAAAATGTATGGAAAGCTGAGAGGGTCCTGTCTACACAAATACAAGGCTGTCATGATTGCCAAGGGTGCATCTAGTAAATACTGACTTGAAGGCGGTAAATAGTAATGCAATCAATTATTTTGTGTTTTATAAAGCTTATTAGACCATTTTGCAGGGAGATGTTTTCACTATGACATTAATAATAAAATGCCTAATTAAATCCACTGTGATTAAATTTTGTTTGATAATAAAATGGGGAAACTTCCAAAGACATCAATACTTCCTCTTAAACACACATTTCCATAAAGCCTGCTTCTCAGACTATCACCTTTCTCACCTCCTGTCCAGTTTGATACTTGCCACTCTCTCAGAATAGCTCATATGCCTTTACTCTTCAACATGCATCTCACATTCGTACCTCCCCTTTCGTCGTGTCACCAAAGCAGCCAAACTGACCAATCAGATTGCTCAGAGAACTGGAAATACAAACCTTAGTGTTTTATTATATAGCATATATATAGATGTATATGTATACATATACATATTGTCACAAACTCCACTCTGAGTCATAGCAAGGTTTGGGGCACCTACCCGTATATTTGGTATACTCGCTGCAAAGTTGCGAAAAAGTAAACAGTACTTATGTGCACAAAACTGAGTCCAAAATTGAACTGAGGGAATAGGGTAAAGGTGGCGGCTTTTAAAGGGGAAGAAAGAAAGTGAGATCAAAGGGGTACAGCTCATAAGGGTCTTCAACCATAGGCTCGAGCCTGGACGTGACATCACAGGGGCCAGAGCCGGCAAGGTTTTCTTCCATAGGCTCAGACCGAGAAGTGACATCAAGAGGGCCAGATGGGATCTCCCGTGAATGGTCTGCAGGAAAGGGAGAAAAAGAGTCAGTGCACTCTACCACATCCTGGTATGATTCAGAACTGCCCTTACTCAAGCCCTTTAGCTGCCTCCCATGCGCACACATGTGACAAGGCCCCCTCCTCAGCCCAGTCCTGTCGGGTCGGGTGACCTTAACCAAGAGGTCGTGAACCCGAGAAAGAGCATCAGCGTTGGCGTGAAGAGAGCCCCGACGATGAACGAGCGAAAACTTGTACGGCTGGAGGTCAAGAAACCACCGGGTGACCTACGGATGCGACTCCTTGTGCAGGGCCATCCACTGTAAAGGTGCATGGAACATGACAAGGGTGAATTCTCGGCCTAAAAGGTATTACCTCAGCTGAGTAATCACCTGTTTAATCGCCAAAGCCTCCCTCTCCATCACTGCATACCTGGCCTCCCGGTCCAACAGTTTCCAGCTCAGGAACATGATGGGGTGTTCCACACTGTCGACACTTTGGCTCAGCAAGGCCCCCAGACCTGTGTCTGAAGAAATTCGTCTGGAGGATGAAAGGTAAACAAAAGTTAGGTGCTTTCAAAACAGGTGCGGATTAAGGGCCTGCTTTAAGTCACTAAATGCAGCGCCTGTCTTGTCAGTCCATACCACAATGTTTGGGGCCCTCTTCTTTGTCAAATCAGTCAAGGGCGCCGCTCTCTCTGAGAAACAGGGCACAAACCAGAGGTAGTACCCTGCCAGCCTGAGAAAAGCTTGGACCTGCTGCTTGGTTCACAGACGGTGCCATTTCAAAATAGCATCTACTTTGGAGCACTGTGGCTTCACGGTACCCTGACCCACCAGGTAGCCTAAATACTTGGCTTCACTCAATCCAAAGAAACATTTCTTTGGATTAATCTGAAGTCCGGCCTCACCCAGTGTCCGCAATATCACTTTTACCTGCTGTAGGTGTTCCGTCTATGTGCTGGAATAGATGACCAAATCATCCATGTAGGCAGCACTATATGAGTTATGGGGCCTGAGCACTGGAAATTTGTCAGAGCCCAGTGTAACCCAAATGGAAGGACACGATACTGCCAGTGTCCGCTAGGGGTACTAAACGTGGTCTTAACATTCACGGAGTCCAATAAAGGAACCTGCCAGTACTCCTTTGTCATGTCCAGCGTGGTCAAATACTGAGCTTGTCCTAGCCTCTTGAGGAGGTCGTCCACCTGTAGCATTAGATAAGCATCAAATTGGGAGACTTGATTAAGCCTACGGAAGTCATTGCAAAACCTTCAACTCACGTCAGGCTTATTGACCAATACAATGGGGCTGGACCAGGGACTATGACTTTCCTCAGTTACACCTAGTTCCAGCATGTGCTTGATCTCAAGCTTCACTTCAGCTCTTTTTGCCTCGGGAAGACAATCCTGATGTTCTCGGACAATAACCCTGGGCTCTGTCACAATGCCATGCTCAATCAGAGAGGTCCTTCCAGGGTTTTCACTCACTACCTACAAGACGGACAGGATAACTGTTTCCAGCTCACGTCTCTGTTTGGGACTTAAATACACACCGAAGTTAAGGCTACTCACGTGAGCAAAGAGTGAGCGGGGCAGATCAGAGGAGGGATCGGGATCCCTACCTTCCATGGTTTCAGCAGATTTACATGATAAACCCACTCTCTCTGCCGACGATTGGGTTCACTCACCAAATAGTCGACGAGTCCTTTCCTCTCCTTAACTTCGTATGGACCTTGCCAATGGGCTAGTAACTTAGAGTGGGAGGTAGGTACTAGGACCATGACTCGATCTCCCAGGCGGAACTCCCGGAGAGACATGCCTCAGTCATAATAATGGACCTGTGCTGCTTGAGCCTCTTCCATGTTACTTTTAAGGAGTGGCCGAATTTTACTAAATATATTGCGTAATTGCGCGATATACTCCAAAATGTTTGTAGAGGGAAGAGCCTCTTCTTCCCATCCTTCTTTTAAAATGTCTAATATGCCCCAAATTTGTTGCCCATACAATAATTCAAAAGGGGAAAACCCTGTAGAGGCTTGTGGGACTTCCCAATAGGCAAAAAGGACGAAGAGGAGGAGCTGATCCCAGTTCCTTCCATGCTTGCTGACCACCTTACGAAGCATTTGTTTGAGAGTCTGATTAAATCTCTCTACTAGACCGTCGGTTTGAGGATGATACACCGTGGTCTTTAGATGCTTTATTTTAAGTAACTTGGCAGCTCCTTGAATGTCTCCGAGGTAAAAGGTGTCCCTTGGTCCGTCAGGACTTCCTTAGGGATGCCACATGCAAAGACCCCTACCAATTCCCATGCAATGGCTTTTGAATTAGCTGAGCACAATGGAACAGCTTCGGGGTATTTGGTAGAATAATCCACGAAGACTAAAATGTACTTGTGCCTTCGGGCTGATGGCTCTAGGGGTCCAACAAAATCGACCCCAATTCTGTGGAAGGGAAAATCAATTAAGGGAACAGGAACGAAAGGAGCAAAGCTCTTCCTAGGAATTTGTCGCAATTGACACTCCAGGCAGGAAGTGCAAAAGCGACGAACCTCCTCATTGATTCCCGGCCAATAAAAGTGGAGCTTGATCCACTCCAGGGTTTTCTCAGTACCCAAATGGCCACCTAGGAGGTGTGCATGTGCTAACTCACAGACCTGCCGCCAGAAGGTCCACGGCATTAGCAGCAGCTTTCTCCTGTGTCCCTCATGCTCAGCTATACAATACAGAAGGTTGTTCTCTAAAACAAAGTGAGGACCCTGTGGCATGGACAGGTGAGTGCGCTAGCCATTGACAAGGACCACTGCATTTTTATCAAATTTAAGGGAATCGTCATTCTACTGTTCCCTTCTAAACGAAGCTGGTGTTTCTCTAAATTGAAATTGTAAGAGGGAGAGAGGGTCTGGGCTGACCTCTAGGGGTGTGGTTTCCTCCCACTTCTTCTCGGCGCTGGAGGATGACATATCAGCTTGAGTTGCCACGTCACTCAGGGAGGCCGCTTCGTCTCTCTCCGCTGGCTGGTTACACAGCGTGGAGACAGCTTGAGACAGCTCATTTCAGTCTATAACTAGGCCTAAGTTAAACCCAGGAGTGGTATGTGTCTCACCACTTTTAATTTTAGACCAGTCCTGCCCCAGTATCACAGGATGTGGTGGATTTGGGTGTACTGATCCCCCGCAACTGATGATACAGACGGCGGACCTGTACCAGTGGATGTCTCCATGGTCACAGGTTATACTGGGCTTAAATGTTAACCACTGTCGTGGTAGCACAAATTGGCGGGCAATAATGGTAATGTTGCTGCCAGAGTCAAATAAGGCCCTGGTTTTAAACCCGTTTATGATCGCCACGCCTGTGTGTGGGACCGCCAAGGGGTTTGTCAGAGCGCATCATCCCCTCCCTCCCCACCTGCATTCCTTTTCGCTTCCAGTGGATTGCACGCCTGCATCTCCACGAATGCCAGCGCAAGCTCCGGTTTGTAGGTGGGGGCGCTAGATTTAGGAACATACCTCAGCTGAGCTTGACTAAGGAACCATTCTGCTCCCCCAGGTTGTGAGGCCGTCCTCTGTGCCTCAATGAGATTCATTAGACCTTTCATATTGATAAAGTCTTTACGCCAGACCCGCTGGGTGAAGCTGAGGGGTAGTGCCTCTAAGAGCAGATAACAAGCCACCTGCTCCACTATTTGGTAGGGCGTGTTTTCCCCTGGCCGTAACCAGTGCCCTACTGCACCCCATAAAGACCAGGTCTGCTTGTGGGTCGGCCACTCTGGGTTGAGTCTCCACTGTCTTACTTTCTTCACCTGCCAGTCTGTGGCACCCTTAGGTTGAACTCGGGATTCTTCCTTCACAGAGAGACGGGCAGTTTCCCCTGGGATAGCATAATAATAGGCAATAAGACTTTTTATCTGACCCAGAAGTGATAAGGAATCACATGAAATGGGGATTGGGAACACTTCTGGGTCAGGGAATATAAAAGGACTCTGTGAACTCCAGATGAGGAGCCGGAGTTGGGTGGAAGTGTGACGGAGCTGCTGGGAGTTGGAGGATCGGTGTTTATTGTATTATTGATAATTCTTGTGATTATTGAGAATTGTGGAAAGTGTGGTGCTTTGGGCACTTTATAGAAGAAAATTATTAATAAAATCTTCTTGGTGTTTTTACGTGTGTCAGGGACGTCTGTCTGACGGGTTCAACGGGGCAACAGCAACCCCTAGCATCCACAATATATAGTCACACTTGGCCCTGACTGTTCATGAGGCCCAAGTCAAGTCCACAGTAAGTAGGTTCTGGATGCCTCACTCCTTTTTTTTCTTGCTGGAGACAACAGCATTAAGAAAGCTGTACTGCTCAGTAAAGTCCTATACACTGAATAGAGAAAAGCTCTGCCTATAAGGAATTATCATTTTGGCAAGTCTAGACCTAATTTATTTAATTTTTGGAATTTTTCCTTTTTTTCATTATTTACTTATTTATTTATTATGATGATTACATTGCCTTAATGCCATTTTGAATGTTTTCTTCTGTTATTTCGTACTGTTTCTGATGACCACAGCCAGGTTGTTTATGGAAGTCGTACATGGCATCACAGGGCATTGTTTGTGATGTCACCTCATTCTCATACATAAGATGTGTCCACGCTACAGTACATTATCTATACATTGACTCAAAGAATTTTAGCCTTAGTTAGTTCTGAATAGGAATGCCACATGGAGAGGAATTCTCCCTTAGCAGAGATGAGCAATTTTAAAAGAGAAAAGGATTTAGCCCTGACCACTAGGACTATGACCCAGTGAAAAGGCTTATAAGTTAGACTTGTGTTTTTGATTTATTAAGCAGTGGAAAACCCTGTCTTTGAATGGAGATTCTGTACTTATATATTTTTTCTCCCTTTCTGACCCATTTGGAAATTCATAAGCCATGGATAGATCTTTTTTTAAGAAAGGTGTGGTCTTGACATTTGGCTTGTCCCCCTTCATCCCTGTAATATTTCTTCTTTTTGTGAGACTGATGATTTAGACTTATCAGTAATGTTATGTAGCTTATTGAGAGTTTGTAGAGAGGAAACATTCAACTAACCTACAATGAAATTCAATTTTTGCATTCCAGTTCCTCTGGAGATAAGAGGAGAAACATGCTGTAAATGAATAACATATCTCCGTGTAAGGGCAGCGCTCAACTGCTGCTATACCCGATTACAGTCGATAGGCACTGCTTTATGAAGTGCAGAGTTTTCTGTGTAGGACTCATCAGATGTAATTATTAACTATAAACATCAAGATATCTGCTTGTGTAATGTACTGTATAATTGTGCATTTTTTATACTCAAAGGATACAGATAAAAGCAGCACTTCTGTCTGTTAAACATGTAAGAGCTAACTGGGCACTTTCCAGTATACCAGTTGTAAATGCCATAAAGGATGGACTGGAATCCTAGCTTGGATGGGGTGTGATTCTTTGTCTGTCCTGGAGGCCATAATGGAAGGATGTGGATGGGCAGGCATTCTGGCCAGATTTTGCTGCTGGTACATTCCAACAGAAGGCCAGAGGAAGACTGCCTGTCACAGTCGTGTAGCCCACTATACAACCATCTGGAGGAACTCCTGTTTATACACCTTCAGGGTATATTAAGAGCTGATGGACCGCTGCCAGGGGGAAACTGTAGGAGAATGCTCTCCCTACTTTGAAGGGCTTCCGACATGTAATACCGTAACACCAGAAGTATTCCCGGAGTTACAAGGAAGAGGTCAGTCCTCACTGAGGAGTGGAAGGAGATGGAACAGCATTGATTTATTATATTATACTTTCTGGAGTGTCCATCAAAGTATTGTTATATATTAAAATAACTTTTATTATGACTCAGAACTGTGTCTGTGGCTGCTGTGTCTAGTGTTCGGAGCTAACTGGTGCCTCCCGGAGTCCATTCTGTGTTATATTGATTGTCTGCGTGTGAGTGCCTAACAAGATGATAACATGTAAACCTCACAATAGTGGATGGTTCCTGCTCTGCATCTCATGCTGCTGGTTTAGCTACGAGCTCCCCATTGCCTTGTAATGAATACAGAACAACTGTGAATATGATGCATATAAAATTTATTTACTTACATTTCAAATGTCATTAATAAATCATTTTGTCATACCTAAACATTCCTAACCTTAAGCCTATCCCTAAACCTAACCCTAAGATTATATCTGGGAGAGTTGCTGCATTTTCTGCTATAGTGTTAACTGTCTGTTAGCTCTATCCAACCATTTTTGACATGGCTTGTCCTGGTGTTGAAATACTCTTCATTTAAATAGTTATTAACTTGAGAAACTAAACATTATTATTCTGTCCAAATTAGTGTCTGAGATCACAGTTTAACCTCTGAGGTGGGCTCATTTCAAAAATGATTAAATAAAAATAGCATATGGCACGCTACTCTGTTTTATATGGCAAATTCTGCACAGGTATCAGATAACAAAGGTACACAGCATATTGCAAAATGGAGATAATGTTGGCAAACAAAAAACATCACAACACGAGATGTGTACTGGATACACACAGCCATGTGTCTACAGCGTTAAAATAGTCAACCACCTTTAGAAAACAAAATTCAAGTAATGTCAAACAAAGCTCAAATAGCTATACATACCTTTAAATACAACAAAAATAAATAAAATAGTCCTAAAATATACATGCATTTAGACTGTATATACACATTGTTACAGTTTAAGTGGGCTGGGAACATTGGAAAAAGCAAAAGCATGAGTAGAATTCCATGTGCCTTAACACACGATGTGCTCGCTTTTTATCCACATCCAAAGAGGTGCTGACAGCTCAATGGTATTAGCCCAAGCCAGAATGGTCATCAGAAATATACAAAACTAAATCTCACACAGCTAGATCTCATACGTAACACATGCATTCATCAGCAAAACAGATAAAATGGTGTAGTAAGTAGGAGTCTTTTTAATAGTGTGGGTGAATATAGAGTTACTTAAAATATGAATATGAATGAGATGAAGATATCGAATTAAAAGCTTAACTCTGTGGTTTTTTGCTCTTACGGATTAAAACTCTCATACCCTCATCTTATTCCTGAAAAGCAATAAGGAACAAAGAAAGGCTTAGAGGAACATTTAACCTCATGGGTGCCATTTTCTGTGGTTTAATCCATGATTGTATGATTCTCACCTCCTGCTTTACACTTTCTTCTACGCTTTATGCTGAGTGACATTCTTGGCTTTGCATGTGATTTTTGCTAGGCTGTGGTCAGAAAAAATTCTGTGTGTGTGTGTGTGTGTGTGTGTATGTGTGTAGATGTGCCTGTAATATACTGTAACAGAAAGGCTACTTAATGGCTTGATTGATTTTGTGGGCTCACATTAACTATGTGTCACACTAAAATCTCAGCAGTTTTGAAAGTCTATCACATGATTTAATTATCAACATCTGATTTTGTGTGTTTCATGACCATTACATACGTGTGCATGGGTGACGGATTACAGGCTCAAATAGTGTTATTTCACAGCCAGACCAAGGGTTGTCGCTGTCATCCGAGCCTTTTTCCTTTTGTCCCTCTGTAGATCAGCTGAAACATGAGACTCTCAATGACATCACCACCGGTCCACCCACTGATGATGCCACTTCCGGCACCCTTTGACGATGTAATTTCTGGTACCCAGAACCCATCTACCTGTCACATCAGTTCCTGTTCCAGCCTCCCTGACTCCACCTCTTCCTCTAACCCACCAAATTTATAGATCAGTTTTCTCCCTGTTGGTGAGTTCTGTTTTAAATTCATGTCTGAGAAGACATATTTTTCATTTTTGCCTGCCTTTTTCAAGTATATGGGGTGGGCAGCCCCAAACCTTTTTCTGTCTGATATTCAGATATTACAAATCTTTACCATACAAGCACGTTACAGATGGCTTTGTCTCCATTTTAGTAATGCTCTGTAGAGAAAGACTTGAAACACTGAAAACTTAAGAAGTGTCGGCATGTGTGTCTAGAACTGGAATTAAATGTGGAAGCTTTCATGAAAAAACTGAACTGCAACTACAAACGCATCCAGATGTTGATACTGAGCCAAACTGAGGCCATGGGCAACCACCCGTCTTATAATTAACGTCAATATGCTGAACTGTAGAATTAAGTAAAAACATCAGCCAACAATGTGTTCTGCCTAATGCCATGAATCAAGGCTTTGCACTCTCAATGACTTTTTATTGTTTTGTTTCATTTTTTTGGACATTACTATTTTGTATCCTTATACTGGCAACATCATTTTGCTTTTTTGCTTTGGTATGGTCGCTGCCATTTTCTTTTAGCTTATAATGGCTGATGCCTTATTGTTTACTGTTACTACAGCAGATTCAGAAAGTATTCAGACCCCTTCACTTGTTTCACATGTTGTTATGTTGCAGCCTTGTGCTAAAATCTTTTAAAGTCATCCCTTCAAACATCAAGTAACACTCAATAGCCCTGAATGACAAAGGAAAAACAGAATTTTAGACATGTTTTCAAATTTATTAAAAAACAAAAAAACATTATTGCATTGCCCTACGCATTCAGACCCTTTACTCAATACTGGATTGAAGTACCTTCAAAATTACAACCTGACAGTCTTCTTGAGTTTGACGCCACTAGCTTTGCACAACTTGGGAAATTTCTTCCATTCTTCTCTGCAGCTCCTAGCAAGCTCTGTCAGGTTGGATGGAGACCATTGGTGGACTGCTATTTTTAGCTCTGTCCAGAGATGTTCACTTGGGTTCATTTCCAGTCTCTGGCTGAGAAACTCAAGAACATTCACAGAGTTCACCCTATGCCACTCTTGAGTTGTTTTTGCTTTGTGTTTAGGGTCATTCTCCTGTTGAAAGGTGAACTGTTGAGGTCCAGAGCACTCCAGAGCATGTTTTCATTGAGGATGTCTTTGTACTTTGCTCGTTTCAGCTTTCCCGGTTATCCCTGTCTAGACTCCCAGTCCCTGCTACTGAAAAACAACCTGGCACCAGGATGTTTCACTATTGGAATGGCGTTGCACAGGTGATGAGTGGTGCCAGGTTACCTCCAGATGTGACACCTAGAATTGAGGTCAAACAGTTCAAGCTTGATGTCATCAAATCAGTCTAAGAGTCCTTTAGGTGCTTTTTTGCAAACTTCAAGTGGTCTTCCATGTATCTTTTACAATAGAGAGGTGGGTGCATTTCCTAATCATGTGCTGTCAACTAAAGTGACCGCAGATGGACTTCAAACAAGTTGTAGAAACATCTCAATGATGATCACGACAATGGAATTCACCAGAGCCAATTGTCAGGAGTTATAGCAAAGAGTCTGAATACTTGTGTCAATGTCATTTTTCATTTTTTATTTCTAATATTTTAGCACAAGGCTGCAACATAACAATGTATAAACAGGGGTTCTGAAGGGTTCTGAACACTTTCTGAATCCAGTGTTTGTCTATTGCCTGTCTTGTGTCACAGAATACAATACAATACAACACAATACAATTCATTTTCAAAATTCAATTACAATTCAAAAACATTGTAGAGAAAAAATGGATGACACCATGGGAAAGGCAGTTCAAAGAGAGACCCCTTTCCAGGTAGGTTGGGCATGCAGTGGGTGTCAAAAAATGGGGTAAATAAAATACACAGAACAGAACACAAATAATCCTCAATAAAATAGTGCAATAGAAATATTACAAGTACAGCACAGAATTCAACACTAGATGATCTTTATATACAATACGCTACTGTAGCTGTCCATTTGTCTGTCCAGGATTTTAAATCACCTGTAGCTTGCAAACCATTTACCCTATTGACCTGAAATTTGGTACACATATACTACATGGCGTCTACTATCCGCTTTCAGGGTGATGATTGACCTCCAAGATTATTCATATCTTAAATCATTCTTGAGGCAGATTGAAGACTTAAGTGCCAACTTAAGTAAAAAATTAAGGAAAACATACTAAGTAATTGCAACACAAACTCTGACTTAACCAGTTTTTAGCACGAAAAGATGCCGAAAGAAGAGAAGAAGAGGGCCGCTGGGTTTGAGAAAAGGAAGCAGGAAGCAAGAAGCAGCAGCAAGCGCATCAACTTCTAAACAAACGAATGCTAAACGTACAGAGAAAGAGTAAGAAAACTATGAATGCTCAAGTCAAGTGTATTCACTGCACATTATCGTGCACTGCACCGTTACTGGAATTGCATAATACGATTTGAATTTGTTGAGAGTCCTGGAGACTTTGGCCATCAAGCTGCCACACCTTAATGGCCATTCCACAGCTGAGTCAGCGCTGGGCCAGTCAATCCAATGAAAGGACCCCTCTTCCCAATGATTCCTGTAATCCTCTATCAGAGATGACTTTACCTTAGGCAGGCAGAACAACTTGGCAGGTGGGCATTAGCACCAAGTGCCCTATTTGAGTACCAAGAAGAGAAGCAGAATGGGTGAGCATTAGTAACAAAACACAGAAGTTATGTGACATGTTATGTCATTACTCTTCAATGATTTAAAATGGCTTTGTTCAGTTTCTACGGTCCTAGCTTTGTTTATCTTATTATTTTTCCACATCTTTATTATTACAAAGGAAGCTAAAAGGCATTGTTTATAATACAGTAAATCTAGTATTCTCTGTGTTTAATGCATTTTTATTGTCTTCCAATTGAATGGTGCTAAAACAGGGAATTCTACATTCATTACTGGTTTTGTTATATTGTTTAATTTGATTGTGTTTTGGTTTTACTTTTATTCTGTTTTGAATCCTCCTATAATCCTTTTTTTTTTTTTCATTTTTTTGAGTGGCTGCCAACATTTAGTGGCTTCATTGCCATAATGCAATAACCATCACCCCTTGTGAAGACACCAAAGGGATGGCTTTAAGTTGGCACTGAACCAAATTTGGTATCTGAGATTGAAGATAACCAAAAAAATCTTTGTCATTTTTCTTTGTACTTTCAAGTAACAGTTTTGCCTGTGTGCTCTGTTTGTTCTTTGAATTTTGATTAATGTTTAAGATTTGTTCCTTTGGATATTTTCGACTTGTCGGCTTTTTGAAACCCATGCTTCCTTTTGGCCACACTTCTATCTCCCGGGCCTTCCATTTTTTGTCCTTGGCATTACAGCTTTTCATGAATACTTTAGTGCCAGGACCTTTGGCTGTCTTTCGGCATTTTGTGTTTCTGATTCCAACTTTGGCTATGTCTATTCTTTTGCCTCATCCTTGTCCACCTTCTCATTCTCACAATAATCCTCAGGGGCTTGTATGTACCCTTTAAAACAAGTCATCATTCTGCTCTGTTCAGTTCATTATGGCAGATTGGTCAGAGGAGTGGTCCAGTAGCATTTGGCACAGCGCATAAAGGCACCAATCCATCACATGGTACTCCTTTGCCCATCATGCTATTCATGGAGCTTTGTGGCTTCTACTCAACATTTCCTTTTCCATGGCTCCTTCTGCCTTGACATTCAAATTGAGAGTCAGCACATGCTTACACTGTGGTTTTTGAATTACTATCCTTTTATTCACAGATATCAAGAGCCCCTGTTGTTTTACTGGGGTGGTATGGCCACTATAACACTACATGCTTATTGGGACTGCTGAATTTGAAATCTCTTTCCAGAATATATCAGATTCCCTGTACTATAACTTTGCTGCACTTTCACCCTGTACCTTTTTCTACTGTTTTGTATCTTTTTCCAGTTTGCATATCTCACTTCGGTGGTAAATGCTGTCAAAATTTGTCAGCAGCCATGCCACGTGTAGGTAATCCACCTGAAGATAAGCATGTTTGGGCCTGGCAAGCAGCGCCGAATTAAGGTTGGTGCTATTGATGATGCAGCATTAAGCCCATTCCTGAAATAGGCCCAGATGAAAACAGACGAGAATTTTCCAGAAGCTGAACAGTTTTCCTTTGCTATAATAACCTCAAAATAATTCTTAGAATGTAATTTGGAGTCTGACTTTCGGATGCCTAGACACAGCGTTACTTATTATACAGTTACCATTGTTCTTTGCGCTATGACGTAACTATAACGTCCTTGTGTTTATTGTTAACCAAAGATTTCAAGTTAATGCTATCAGTTTTACGTTAAACATTTTACTTAGTGATTAAGCTGCGTTTTTTGCAATATCTTGGGGATTCTTGCCACTTTATTATTGTTCAGTAAGTACATTTTTCAGCTTGAAAGTTAGTTGTACCGTACAGTAAAAATCGATGGCTATTTAAATAGTTATCTGTAAAGGTAAAACTAAAAGCCGGCCCACAGGCCCGGCATGGATGTTTAGAATTTTTAAAATCCTCTACAGGATTCTGGTCTATTATGAAATTTAAATCGTGGACAAATTTTTACCCTCAAGAGCCTGAACTGAGTCACTTTGACCCAATGTCTCTGCAAATTAATTTTTTCTTACTCTGTTTCGTAAGAGAATTGTGAAATTTTGTGTATTTTTATTGTTAGGTTTTCTGCATTAAGTGCACTTTTCAGATGTTGATGTTACATAGTTTGATGTTAATCTCGAATTGTTACAATACTACATTATTATTATTATTCATGTTCAATAAAGGCTGGCTGGTTGCATCGCAAGCTGTTAAGGCTTCTCGGTCGGTCTGAGTGCGCATGTACGGTGAGTGTCGAATGCCCATGCAGCATTGCTGAGAAAAAACAGGCCTTTTTTGCGCTGCAGCATCAGGCCCAATTTCGACTTAATCCGGCCCTGCTGGCAAGTACTTTGAGTGAAGACCATCTAGGAAAAAGTGTGGTTTGCTGTTGGAAGATGTGTTGATCAGTCCAGGAGGGGGGACTTACCCTGAGGACTATGTGCAGATCCTAATGCCCCAGTGCAGTGACAAGGACACTGTGCTGTAAAAATTGGCACCGTCCTTCAGATGAGATGTCAAAGTGAGGTTCTAACTCTCTGTGATCATAAAAGATTCCTGGGTCCCCTTCAAAAAAAGTTGGGTGTTTCCCGATGTCCTGGCTAAATTGCCCATTATGACCTTGAGCATTAAGGAACCCTGTTCCTTACTAGCTAACTATCTCTCTTACCCCTTCCCCAACCTAATAGCTAATGTGGTGGGGGGTATACTGGCACAAGAATGCTGTCTCATCATCATGGTAAATGCTGCAATGGTAAGCACTCTGAGTGTCTGGAAAGCCACTATACAAATGTAGCTATCTATCTACATGCACTTACTATTTCTGCTGCCTTTATGATATAGTTGACTAGAAGAATGGAAAAATGAATGAATGAATGCTATTTTTGGTTTTACTTTGCTGATTAGTTATTGGGCACTCATTACTTAGAGCAGCTGCCTTAAGCTCTTGGGTCCTAGGTTTGAATCCCAACTTTTGTTTATTTGGAGATGGCAGGTTTCCTTCCAGTCTGTTTGTGTTTTTTCAGTACTCTTGTTTTCCTCCATCTTTCTAAAAAACATGTGTGTTAGATTAATTGGTTCCTGCCTTGCTCTCAGTGCTCCTACGATAGACTCCAGCTCCCCATAACCCTGATCTCCTATTAGGAAATAGGTGGGTAATCATATATATGTATGTATAAAAAAAATCTTGGGTCGAAACGTGATCATCTCAGAGAGATAATTTGACGTCACGTAAGACGTGATCATAATCTTATCCACATAGCTAGCTAGTTTAGAACTATTTAACGGATTTAGATCGTTTTTTTCCTAGAATTTGCTTGAACATTCTGGTTGAGTTTGCGAGTTCCCTCATCGCGCTTTTATATATTTGAGCTAATCCGGGACAGAGGCTGCGGGCTGAGGGGAGGGGGAAGTGTGACGTCAGGGTGGGGAGGCAGGGCCGTCCTCACTGTCCTGTTTCACTAAATCGTGGAGGGAGCCATGGGGGACAGCTAGTATATATATATATTGTGACAGATAGGGGGCGCTGTCATCCCCTTGAACCCTCAGATCAGACACCAGACACCAGATAAAAGTCCAAATAAATGTATTTTTACAATAAAGTGCACAAAGCACCTTCACCTCCACTATTCCTTCAATAAACAATACACAGTAACAATAATAAATCCTCCACACTTCCCAGCAGATCAGTCACCCTTCCTCCCAACTCGACCCACTGCTGGGATCTCCCATAGTCCTTTTATACTTCTTGACCCGTGAAAACTCCTCTTTTTCTTCAGCCCGGAAGTACTTTATTTCTTCCGTCCTCGTGACTGGGACGTACTTCCGGACTATACGGAAAATACAAGTCCTTGAGCCTCCCTGCAGCGTCCTCTGGCGGCCCCCACGGTATCCAGCAGGGCTGTGAAGGAAAACTACAAGGTTCATGATGCCCTGCTGGAATTCGGGGCATCTCCACATTGCAGGGAGGGCTCCATCTCGCAGCTTGGGGGTATTGGCCGGGATAAGTTGCCGGCCATAGTACACAATATATATATATATATATACTAGCAAAATACCAAGGCCATGCGAGAAGTAGTGTGTTAAAGAAGCAATGAAAAGAAAAGGAAACATTTTGAAAATAACGCAACATGATTGTCAATGTAATTGTTTTGTCACTGTTGTGAGTGATGAGTATTGCTGTCATATATATTTACACACACACACAAACATATATATATACATATCTATACATATACACATATATATACATACACACACATATATACACACACAGCTATTTCATATCAGTGCAATACGCTGCTTGTTAAAACGGATAACTCCCGCTCTTACGTGCAAGTCTGCGTGGATATTATGAACTATCGTATTTGTTCAAGTTCTATTTAAATTTTAAATAGAAGGAATTTTTATTTAGTCGACAGAAATATCTTTGGTAGGAATGGTAAAAACAGACAGGAATATTATTCGTGAATAAATCAACTCAAACCTTAAACAACTTATAATATTTTGCTCTCCATAAAAATATATCCTGTCTAAATTATACAAGTTAGAAATAAAGTAAACGTTAAAAGAACAAACATTCAAATTTCTTTACTCTTATGTAATTTTATATAAAAAATAAACTTAGATTTTAAATATCCCAAAAGATTTTGCTCTCCATAAAAATATATCCTGTCAAAATTATACAAATTCAAATATGAACATGCTGCATAACAAAACCTGGAAATATAAATAAAATGTGTTCCTTTCAGCAATAACAAATCAAATCATTCAGTTGTCTTTGCTCATATGTCATTTTAGAGCTGGACGCCTGGCATCTTTTTTTGGCAACAAGTTCGTTTCTGTTTGGTGTGAGGTTCTGTGTTGTGGAGATTCTCAGGATGGATTGCAGGTGCTCATCAGTGAGGCGACTCCTGTGTGCTGTTTTGTTAGTCTTTATCACTGAGAAGAGCTTCTCACACAGATATGTGCTACCAAACATGCACAAGGTTCGAGCCGCATGTAGACGGACTTTTTGTTCTTCAAAGTCACCAAAGCGCCGTGCAAACTCAGTGCGCAGTGCAGTTTATCAGCAAAGTGCGTATTTGGGAACACCGTAGTGACGACTTGGTTTAACATTACTTGGCAACAGGGAAAGTGGGGCAAGGTGCACTGGTGCATTTGTGTCTCCCATAAAAGCAGCTTCACTTGAAATCACTTTGTGATTGTGCACGGGTAAAACGTCCGCTGAAGTGTCAGATTCTTATTTAATTCTTCTGCTTTCTGTATCTTCTGCATTGCATTCAGGTCTTTCAGGTTACCCTGATGTTTTGTCTCATAGTGCCGTCTTAGATTAAATTCTGTAATTACAGCCACATTAGCTCCACAAATGAGACACACGGGTTCAGTAAACATATACTCAGCCTCCCATCGGTTTTTAAAGGCTCTATTTTCAGAATCAACTTTTCTCTTCAGCATCGTGTGAGCTAGCTTCGCAATAACTTGCAGCATCATAAGCTAGACTTGATTAACGCGGTAAGTGTTAGGCAAGGCAGCTGAAGCGCTGCATTATGGGATCTGTAGTTTATTGTGTTACCAGCGCTTCATATACCGGGCCATTAATAACAATAATACAGTATATAAAATGATCTCGGGCGGATATAATTACGCCGGGCGGATGTGGCCCGCGCCCTTGAGTTTGACACATATGGACTAAATAGAACTTGAAAATATATATTTTTAAATGTGATCGCAATTCAGATAGAGTTGACGCACTACAGCCTGCATGCCTCAATAAGTCATCCTCCCTCGCTCTTACTTTTTACCGTTCATCTAATGAATACACTGAGTATGGCTTTACCAAAACAATCATTGATGGCGAATAAAGTATCCATTATTCGAGTATGTAGATCGGGATATATATATACATATATATATACCCGTGTATCGCAGCGGAGAAGTAGTGTGTTAAAAAGCTAGAAAAGAAAAGGGAACATTTTAAAAATAACGTAACATGACTGTCAATATACAGTATTTGTTTTGTGAGTGTTACTGAGTGTTGCTGTCATCAAGGATTTGATTATCATTATTTCTTTCAATCAGGTTCGTATTTGTAGGATGTGTTGTGTTCAAGTTACATTCCGTGTTTGTCAATCGTTGTAAAGATGACAGGTTTCATTCATCGATTCGTTTCTTACTGCATCAATAAACAGCTCGTCTTCTTCTTTATCTGAGACCTGACACACTGCATGCACGGGTTTTTTTTTTACACTGTCTTCCTTTAGCGGGACATTGACTTTTTCCACCGTGTGCTTTGTTTCCGAAGTAGCTGGATTTATGAATATGCTTGTATGTATCAGACGCTTCATATTTTTGCTGCCTTTTCAATTGTGTAATTCGGTTTTGTTCAGCGCTTTTGGAACTGTTGCTTTTATCTGTGCACTCGTCAGTTCCGTGAGCCGCTCGGTGTACATGCATCGAAGTTTCCCAGCTGTGCTGGTGCCATCTCGTGCTATGTCCATGGCTGTATTTAATGTTACCTTAGTCCTGGCACTTAAAACTTTCTCTCGCAGTTTCGCTGAGTTTGTGTCAAACACCACCCTGACCATCTCATCTTCCTCTCCATAAGCACAGTCCTTCACCCGTGAATATTTAGTGGGAGTTTGCTATTGGATTGCCGCTGACGGACGGCCTTATATGGGCAGGCACTAAATTACAAACGCCAGCGCAGCCTGTCTATGAACTTAATTTAAAGTGTAGGTTTACATCGTGCTTTGTTTCAGTAGCAGAACTCATGAATATGGTTGTATATGTCACTTTCGCTCGCTTCTTATTGTTTCGCTGCCTTCTCAATTATATAATGCATGTTTTCTTCAGCGCTTTTTGGAGGTCTTCCTGGTTTTCTATGTACTGCGTGATTACGTGAAGGCGTGATGATGTCACACGAAACTCCGCCCCACGGCGTTCAAGCTCATCTCCATTACAGTAAATGGAGAAAAACAGCTTCCAGTTATGACCATTACGCGTAGAATTTCGATATAAAACCTGCCCAACTTTTGTAAGGAAGCTGTAAGGAATGAACCTGCCAAATTTCAGCCTTCCACCCACACGGGAAGTTGGAGAATTAGTGATGAGTCAGTGAGTGAGTCAGTGAGTCAGTGAGTGAGTGAGTGAGTGAGTGAGTGTGAGTGAGGGCTTTGCCTTTTATTAGTATAGATATATATTACATTAAACAGTGCTCTGGAAGTTTTGTTTTCATGCGCTCTGGAAGTTTTGTTTTCATGCTGTCAATAGCATAATCTATACTAATAAAAGGCAAAGCCCTCACTGACTGACTGACTGACTGACTGACTTACTGACTCACTCACTCACTCACGCACTCACTCACTGACTCATCACTAATTCTCCAACTTCCCGTGTAGGTAGAAGGCTGAAATTTGGCAGGCTCATTTCTTACAGCTTACTTACAAAAGTTAAGCAGGATTAATATCGAAATTCTACACACAACAGTCATAACTGAATCCTACTTATGTACATATATACAGCCATAGCCTGCAGCTCGGTCGCCGTGTGAGGTGTAGTTGTGTCCCCCATCACCACGCCTCCCACGTAGTTGGCTGCCTGCCTATATTGCGTCCCCCATACCCACACCTCCCACATAATTGAGTGCCTGCCCATATAAGGCCGTCCATCAGCAGCAATCCAATAGACATGCTGCCGCTAAATATTCGCAGGCAAATCAAAAAGTTAATACCGGGAATGCCTGTTAAACATCTTAGATTCACGAGTAGCGATTTGGGTGGTGCGATGTCTATTGAGGTGATCACTGTAATATTTATATGTCATTGAAATGTATTATTATCAGACATGGTTTAGGCACTTATGTCATCAGGAAGGCACCAGAAAAAGGGACCTCAAGGTTACTGTTATGGAAGTTAATTTAGAGCACGGATGCTGTGAATGTAAGAGCTGTAATAAATAAAGTTCCCCAGCATACTTTAAAACAAAGTCTCGCCATCTTTTCATTTTTCACAATTTGTGAAAACAAGACATGGTGTCAGAATAGAGGACAGTCATGGATTTTGTTGGAGTTCCCTCGCCATGAATTGACTGGGATTCTCTTAACCTGCCGGAAGAATGGAACAAGTTGCGACAGCACGTGGAGCTGATGTTTTCTGGCCTGCTAAAAGGCAAAGACGAGAGTGAGAAATGCAGCTACCTGCTCCTATGGACTGGGGAAAAAGGAAGAGACATTTTTAACACACGGACTCTCACCCAGGAGGAAGCCAAGGTACTGAAAACTTATTATGACCGTTTTGAGGCGTTTGTCATGCCTAAGACGAATACGATATTCATGATATACAAGTTTAATGAGAAGACGCAGGGTATTATTGAGACTTTTGATCACTTTGTAACGGAGTTAAAATTGCTGGTGAAGGACTGTGCTTATGCAAACAAAGATGAGATGGTCAGGGATAGACTAGTGTTTGAAACAAACTCAGCAAAAGTGCGAGAGAAACTTTTAAGTGCCGGGTCTGAGCTAACATTAAATAAAGCCGTGGGCATCGTAAGATCACAGGAGATGGCACAAGCACAGCTGAGAACCTTTGACGCATGTACTCTGAGCGCCTCACGTGAACTGACTGTGAATGCAGTACACAAACAACAAGCAAGAGCTCCAAAGAGCGCTGAACAAAAAATGCATTACACAATTGAGAAGGCAGCAAAAGAATATGAAGTGAGTGATGCATAAAAGCATATTCATAAGTGCAGGTACTGCGGAAACAAAGCACACGGTGGAAAAAGTCAATGTCCAGCTAAAGGAAGACAGTGTAAAAAATGTGGTAAATTGAACCACTTTGCTAAAGTTTGCAAGATGCAGTGTGTGATGTCTCAGATAAAAAGGAAGACGAGCTGTTTATTGATGCAGTAAGAAAGGAACAACCCTCTGAAGCTGAACAAGCCTTTGTAGACATATCAATAGGAAAGCAAGGTGTAAAGCTTAAGTTTAAATTAAGTTCATAGACACGCTGCCACTAAATATTCGCAGGCAAATCCACAATTTCATACCGGGAATGCCTGTTAAACATCTTAGATTCATGAGTACCTATTTGGGTAGTGAACACTTCAATGAATGAAACCTGTTATCTTTACAAACACGGAATGTAACTTGAACAAAACACATCCTCCAAATACGAACCTGATTGAAAGAAATAATGATAATCAAATCCTTCATGACAGCAACACTCATAACAGTGACAAAACAATTGCATTGACAATCATGTTACGTTATTTTGAAAATGTTTCCTTTTCTTTTTCATAACTTCTTTAACACACTACTTCTCCACTGTGAAACACGGGTATTTTGCTAGTACAGAATAAAGCAGAAACATTAATTGTTTGGTTGGTTGATTGATTACTGTACATCCAGGACTGAGTCGGCACTTCAGCTCCATTTCTATTTTTATTGCTCTCTAATTAATAACAGAAGCAACAGTTCACAGGAAAAGGCAAACATGAAGGCCGGCATTAGACAAGTGGAGAGTTGTTTCATTACTGGAGGACCTCTGCAATGTCCAGCTGGAGCTCCAGCATTAGTCTTCATAGACTCTACATAGACGTGATTGGTCCCCTGGTCATGATGTCCACCTCACTTATTCTTTTATCGACACTGGAAACACTAAATATCTTTAATTAACGAATTGGGCTTCCTTCATTTTATTATTTGTAAGCAATGTCTGTTATTCAAGTGGGTGATCCTGTTGCTCATTTTGCAAATACGTTGGCTTTCTGCACTATGCTGTGGGGCTGCTGCTGAGTGTACAAATGTTGAAATGCATGTGGCTGTCACCCATATCCCCTAGGGACTAAAGATTTCTTATAAAGAATCTAATTATACCTAGACACTGATAATGACTGGATTTACATAATCAGTGCCACCCAGAGAGGCAGCCTGGCAGCTTTAGAGGATTATCACTATTGCAAAGGAGATGAAGTACACTTGAGGGCCACACTGATTTCTTTATCATGATGGCTAGTGGAGGCTTGTTTGTGTTTGAGGGAGAGGGACTCCAACTGTGCTCTGCCCTTGCCTTTATTGTGTGCGTCTTATGTACACACTCAGCTCTCCAAGCCTTCCTTCCTGCTGTGTGTGTGTGTGTGTCAGGTTGGATGAATGATGGCAAATGGGTGGGCAATCATACTCTCTCTGGCTGACTCTGAAGTTCTATAGCTTAAGGGCTCTGGGTGGACGTGCAAAGTAAGACGCAGTTCCTGACCCCTGAGAGAATACATAGCAGTAGTTTCAGTAATCAGCAAGTTCTTGCTCTGAACAATTGGTTCCACCTATTACAGTTTATTTAGCAGAAACACTGTTTCAAGGAGACTATAATCTATTGTACTGTGTCCATACATCTGAAGTCATTCAGTGAACAGCAAGCACGGTCATGGTGAGGTTTTCAGCAGTTGAGTTAAAGAGACTGGGTGATTGGCTCTGAATTGTCTTAGTACAGTACAAGTCCACAGTGAGTCAGAGCCTGTCCCAGCAGCATGAGGCATAGGGTAAGATTCTGTCTTGAATGGGAGAGCAATGTCCATTATTTGGCACACACACACACACACACACTTGTCAAGTTTCAATCAGTCAACTTACACACATTTGGGAGATGGAATAGAAAGTAATCTGTGCAGGAGAAAACAAAAAACATTCCATACTTAGACAATTACATCTGAATTAGTTTGAATTAAACCTCATGCATTTTCTTCAGGTCATCTGGTTTTCCTCCCACACCCCAAATGTATGACTGGAATTATTGATGACTTGACATTGGCTCTGGATGAATGTACACCATCCAAGTGTTTGTTCCTGTGCACTGCATATTGCTGTCAGGATAGATTCAGCACTTTGATAACCCTGCAATGAACAGAATAGTTTTTCTGAGTAGTCAGTTTTCCTTCCATATTAATAAAAGATGTGTGCGTGTGTGACTCAAAACTGGCTCGGTGTGACTGAGTTAGGGTTTGAGAGTGAGGAAGGGTGTCCTTCAGTGAATTCACCCAGTCTGTCCACAGCAGCACCAGATATTGCTGGGGTAGGTTCTGACACATCAATGGATAAAAAAAACAAGTTCAGAAAATGAACGGGTGTGTCAAGGAAATTCAATAAACACAGGTAGAACATACAAAATCCACAAAGAAGTTCAGAACTGGGGTCCAAGCTTAAAAAGACGATTGTTCCATGAATGTAAGTTTTAGAACACACTCAAGTCTTGCAGTAGACATGTGCCTTCGGGACTGCATTATTACCTCTGTGGACATCCAGAAGCTGATCAGTAAAAATGGAAAGTGAAGTCATATTAAGCTGCAAGTCAAAACCCAGAAAAGACTATTCATCTGGGTCCTGGTCACACTATTTTATTAAGACTCCCAAATCGAACTGAATAATGCACTATATTTTTGAAGATCAAAATGCTGCTGGCAGAATCTTAATTTAGACCAAGTGCATCAACCATAATACTCCTCAAAGTGATTAAGAGAGAATCTTCACTGTGCTAAATGTCCGTCACCCCACAAATCAGCATCATCTCTGCTTATTCTGTATGTTCCTGTTTAGTGCTTGAGATCTTCTAAGGCTACTACCCTTCTTGCGATTTCAATTATCACCCTCATTCAGTGAATTATGCTTCTATTGGATAGATAGATAGATAGATAGATAGATAGATAGATAGATAGATAGATAGATAGATAGATAGATAGATAGATAGATAGATAGATAGATAGATAGATAGATCCTTGCTTCCTTTTTATCTCTTTTACTCTCAAGCCCCTTATAGACTGATGCTGAATCCATTTTGCTCTCTGTCAGCTCTTATCTCCTGTGCACTTACACTTCTGAGTTCTTCAATTATGCTAGAACAGTCTCTTCTCAAAGGACTTATAATTTCCCCATCATTTATTTTATTTTGTGATCTACAGTGTTATCTTGTGTGCTTTGTATTATATAATTGTCTGTGTATATTGTGAAAGCTACTATAAAAGATGAAGATGAACTTTTGTCTTCGCATTGCATCCCTGTGCTGAAATGGTGTCTTTCCTGAATACCCATCTGTTACCAAACTCACTTTTCCCAGTTCAAGGTCATGTGGCCCAGCAAAATCAAATATAAAGCAAGAACCAACCCTGGGGGGACTGCCAGTACATAGTAGGGTATTTATCTACAGTTAGGTCCATAAATATTTGGACAGAGACAACTTTATTCTAATTTTGGTTCTGTACATTACCACAATGAATTTTAAATGAAACAACTCAGATGCAGTTGGAGTGCAGACTTAAGCTTTAATTCAGTGGGTTGAACAAAACGATTGCATAAAAATGTGAGGCAACTAAAGCATTTTTTAACACAATCCCTTCATTTCAGGGGCTCAAAAGTAATTGGACAATTGACTCAAAGGCTATTTCATGGGCAGGTGTGGGCAACTCCATCGTTATGTCATTATCAGTTAAGCAGATGAAAGGCCTGGAGTTGATTTGAAGTGTGGTGCTTGCATGTGGAAGATATTGCTGTGAACAGACAACATGCGGTCAAAGGAGCTCTCCATGCAGGTGAAAGAAGCCATCATTAAGCTGCGAAAACAGAAAAAAACATCAGAGAAATTTCTACAATATTACGAGTGGCAAAATCTACAGTTTGGTACATCCTGAGAAAGAAAGCAAGCACTGGCGAACTCAGCAACGCAAAAAGACCTGGACGTCCACGGAAGACAACAGTGATGGATGATCGCAGAATCATTTCCATGGTGAAGAGAAACCCCTTCACAACAGCCAACCAAGTGAACAACACTCTCCAGGGGTAGGTGATCGATATCCAAGTCTACCATAAAGAGAAGACTGCATGAAAGTAAGTACAGAGGGTACACTGCAAGGTGCAAGCCACTCATAAGCCTCAAGAATAGAAAGGCTAGATTGGACTTTGCTAAAGAACATCTAAAAAAGCCAGCACAGTTCTGGAAAAACATTCTTTGGACAGATGAAACCAAGATCAACCTCTACCAGAATGATGGCAAGAAAAAAGTATGGAGAAGGCATGGAACAGCTCATTATCCAAAGCATACCACATCATCTGTAAAACACGGTGGAGGCAGTGTGATGGCTTGGCGTGCATGGCTGCCAGTGGCACTGGGACACAAGTGTTTATTGATGATGTGACACAGGACAGAAGCAGCCGAATGAATTCTGAGGTGTTCAGAGACATACTGTCTGCTCAAATCCAGCTAAATGCAGTCAAACTGATTGGGCGGCGTTTCATGATACAGATGGACAATGACCCAAAACATACAGCCACAGTAACCCAGGAGTTTATTAAAGCAAAGAAGTGGAAAATTCTTGATTGGCCAAGTCAGTCACCTGATCTTAACCCGATTAAGCATGCATTTCACTTGTTGAAGA
Organism: Polypterus senegalus; assembly: GCF_016835505.1. Lineage (NCBI taxonomy): Eukaryota > Metazoa > Chordata > Cladistia > Polypteriformes > Polypteridae > Polypterus > Polypterus senegalus. Next base: position 161,363,091 of record NC_053154.1, read on the forward strand.
CTAAACTTCGGACAGAAAGGCCCACAAACAAACAGCAACTGAAAGCCGCTGCAGTAAAGGCCTGGCAGAGCATTAAAAAGGAGGAAACCCAGCATCTGGTGATGTCCAGGAGTTCAAGACTTCAGGCTGTCATTACCAGCAAAGGGTTTTCAACCAAGTATTAGAAATGAACATTTTATTTCCAGTTATTTAATTTGTTCAATTACTTTTGAGCCCCTGAAATGAAGGGATTGTGTTAAAGAAAATGCTTTAGTTGCCTCACATTTTTATGCAATCTTTTTGATCAACCCACTGAATTAAAGCTGAAAATCTGCACTTCAACTGCATCTGAGTTGTTTCATTTAAAATTCATTGTGGTAATGTACAGAACCAAAATTAGAAAAAAGTTGTCTTTGTCCAAATATTTATGGACCTAACTATATACTCACTGCTATAGGACTTACTTATTGTTAGCCTAACCTACACTTTTTCTGGATGTGGCAGGAAAAATGGAGAACCCAGAGAGAAGCTCATAAAGACATGGGAAGAACATGTAGGCTCCAAACAGATTCTAAATTAGGACTTTGAGGCAGAAGTGCTAACCACTGTAGTATAGATATAATACATGTCTTGCTGGCATTATACTTTGACACCTCTGTGCCCAGTGTATGTTTTCAATTTGTAACAGCTCATTATCCAGACAGACAGCAGCTCTGAGGTTATGCTCTGAATAATGACTTAATACCGCTAAGATGAAGATGCTGATGGACGTCAAGTTGCTGCTATTTTAAGAAGTTCACTGATTAATTTCAAGGCACAGCAAGACCAATGACACACAATTATTAGCATCAGAACAGCTTGTTCTATGAAGCAAAGTCTGATTTATCATAATTCATGAGGTAACTTGAAGCCTAGGAAAAAAACATGAAAGGGTGGTGCAGAAATGGAGCAAGCTGGGACACGCTAACAAACATGGAATTACAGGGAATTAATTTGGAGACACTATCCTGACAACAGGCATACAGGCACTGTTTGTGGTTCCACATTGCTGAAAGGATTGTGGGTATTATTATGAAGATACCCACAACAACACAATAGTTTAGAATTGCCAGTTAACATTAACTACATGTCTTCAGGGATTTAGGAGGAAACCTATAGTCTGAATAAAACTATATAATAATTCAAAATCCTTTTAAATATATATATATAAATAAATGCTAAGGTTTGTCCTTCTCTCATGCAAACCACAGGGCCCCGAACCTTGATCTTGGTCTTAATCGAGAGCTTATGATGCATGAGATGACCCACAGATTCGAGGTTCAGCCTACCTTAGCCACCTAATTGGGGTTCAGGTCCTTCTTCCAGCAAATAATGGCACGGACACACAGCATTGCACAGTGAAGCCCATTGCACAACCCGGCTGATCGTTTTTATCATAAACTCAAGTCATTCACTCTGAGTGCAAAGAAAGTCATACACTATCAAAGCATTAGAAGTGCAGGCTACCTCCACTACATCATTTGGCTTCAGGGTCCTTCTCATAGCAAGCAGTATTGCAGCAATGCAAGATAGGAAAAGAACAGCAACAACATCAGCTGAGAGTAAAGCACATTGCAAACACAGTGATTGTTTTAATTGCAAACACATCATAGACACCATTAGGGCACAGAAGAGGTGGGCACACCCTTGCCATACTGTTCATAAGAAGCACCTTAACTACCTTTCTTCGAAGACCAGAGGTCCAATTGTTCCATAGTATTAAAGATTATCTTGTGTTCTTTTTGGCTTCCAGTAGGGAGTACATGAAGCCACAGTTCCTCACCACAATGTTTTTTTCACAGTCTCAGTCAAAATTTAGCATGAGAGCCAACAAATGAAGCTGAGCAAATGATAAGGGTAAATGTAAAATGACCTACAACTGAAGTCTGTAGAAAGATAATTTAGACATTTTATATACAGAATCTCATGTAGATGACAAATCAATGTCGCTAATAAGTACCACGTATGATTCCAGGGCCCCGGAAGTAGACAGTGCTCTCAAAAAGCAGAATGAAACATCACTCCCATACAAAAGGCAAAAGACATTTAGCATTTTATGTCCTTAAGAAGCATAACTTATTCATTACTATATGGACTAAGCACAGGTTCTTATGGAACCTTTGCCTTTTCTTCCCACCATGACTACACTCCTGTAGTTAAAAACGTGTCAGTGTTACATTTCTTCCAGCAGGAAGCACTTGGAGCAAATCACAGCCTGACTTAAAGCTTATTGGTGTTATGGGCTGCATTGCCTTTTCATGCCTCTGTCACATAACGCCAATATTTAAGAAGTGTCCTACAGTCTGTCATTTTGTTTATAGGCATCGAGACTTTCTAATTGCAAAGTACTGATCCATGGTTGACCCTCAATATTCTTTATTACTAGTCACTCCCATTCTGTCACTACTAATATTATAAACAATGGAGGGATCCCAGTTCACATCCAAAATGAATACACTCTTTACCATACATACTGCTCTACTTCAAGATTTTGTAGTTAAAAATGATGGAAGCTGCTATGGATTCAAATTTAGTGTCAAGTGTATCATGTATAACGAAATTGTAAATAATACCAATATCAGACCAAAAAAAAGACAATGAAGATATTAGACATTGAATGCAACATAATGATAGGAAAAAAAAAAACATACAGTTGCTAGAAAATCTTTTGGAATTCTCAGGATTCCTACATCGATTATATGTTCAAATGCTGTTTGATATTCAGCTAAATCAAACTGTAACATTATTCAAAGTTATTGTCTGTTTTTACCTGCATTTTTATTACTCTTTAATTTAATATTGTTTTTTGTATCAGTATGCTGTTGCTGGATTATGTGAATTTCCCCTTGGGATTAATAAAGTATCTATCTATCTATCTGTCTATCTATCTATCTATCTATCTATCTAGATTAAAATGTTAGACAAACACAATTTGCTTTAACTAATGGCACACACACAACTGGACTTCATCTTGTCAATATTAGTTATTAATGTATATATAAAAACACAACTATGCACTTGGCTACTGACTTGCTTTACAGCATGTCCCTGAATCTAGTGGTGTGTGCATCACTGGTCCTTTACCATTTGACAGAACAGAGGACGAGAAAACTAACCATATAGGAAAGCAATTTGCCTTTTACGAGAGTGTGTTAAATGTGACCTGAAATAGAAGGCAGCTAGCTGTGTAACTGTAGTATTCTGAGCTATCTTCACCCTCCTCTGTAGAATAGTGTGAGGCCCTTAACCAACTAAACCAACATACTGAACATTCACTCAAGATGGACTCCACTGCTCATCTATAGAAACTGGTAGGCATAGATGGAGATGTCTGAGAAAGTCACTACTTTGATGAGCCTTCTTAAAGAAAGTCAAGATGTGTAATGCCCACTTCAGGCTGCAAGTGATAGTGACCGCCAGCAATTTAAAGGTGCTGACCCTCTCCACAGCATCCCCTCTAATGCAGACTGGAAGGTCAAATGTGCTGTTGACGTCTTCCTGAAGTATTTGGTCATCTCCTTGGTCTTGCTGATATGCAAGAATGCAAAACTTTTCCTTATACGCCTTCTCATCTTCGCTGATGATCAGTTCTGTGATGGTGATGTCATCAGCAAAGTAAACGATGAGCTGGAGCTATGTTCAGCCACACGGTCATATGTGAACAAGGAGGACAGTAGAGAGTACACTTGAGAGGGCAATACCAGCAATATGAGAGGGGCTACTGCTATTTTGAGCAGCTCCAGGCAGCCTTGTGTCTCCCTGGCTCTCACGATCTGGGAAAGTGTACCCTTCGCTGTCTTCTTAAAATGCAGCATTATAATATATAAAATGTGACCTGTAGGGGGTTTAACACAATTGCCAACACACAAGTCCCCGGTTCAAAATAAATATTTTTATTAATCACAATAGCTTTACAGGGTGTGACTTCAGCGATTCAAAAGTAACAATTTCTTTTTCTCCTCCACTCCTTCTAGGTGAGCTTTGTCCACATCCTCCTGATTTCTGTCTTGCTGGGGAAAGCTGGAGAGAACCTATTGAACCTGATCTGGCGCGACACGGAAACACTTCTGGGTCAGGTGGAACTTCTCCGTAACACCCCAACAGTTCTGGCCCAAAAAAATCTACAACTCCCATGCAGTCTTGTCGGATTCCATAAGGAAGACACGCCAAAGGGATGCTACCATATATTGCACTGGGGAACGCATGGCCCATAGGGAAGAAATCTCATTCTGGCCCTGCATTATAGTAACAGCCTCCTGACTGGAAAGGTACCAACAACCAACCCAGTCAGGATTCCCATCTACCCATATCCTTCCTTTAAAAGGGCCTCCTACCCAGGTAAAGGAACTGACCAGAATGTCAGCCAACCCATGTCATTTATAAAAAAACTTATCATTTTGTTATGTCTGAACACTTCTTCTCCACAGCTAGGTCCACTGTTCCACTGAGACTTATTAAAGAGTTAGTTCAAAACAGCATCTCATAAGAGTCTTCTTCTTCTTCTTCTTCTTCTTCTTTTGGCTGCTCCCGTTAGGGGTTGCAACAGCGGATCATCTGTCCGCATATGGATTTGGCAAAATTTTATACCGGATGCCCTTCCTGACGTAACCCTCCCCATTTATCCAGGCTTGAGACCGGCACAAAGAAACACACTGGTTTGTGCATCCTCTGTGGCTGGGTTATAAGAGACACTTAACAGTAACACAACAAACTCATTTAGAATATAACAGTCTATAAAATAATTCTATAGAAGAAGAGGCCATTCAGTCTTTAACTCCTCAATTCCCAATCACCAAATGTGGTCCTCTAGGCTGCTACGATATTTGAAATCTTTTCCAAGCCTCTGTTGTATATTTTATATTTTTTTCTTTATTTATGCTGAACCACGTACCTTCTGTGACAAGATGTTCATGTATTTTGCAGTAACATTTTCTCATTCTTCTTGATTCTTGAAACTTACTCTATCCTAGCACATAGTCCCATTGCTTCAAATCAAGTTTAAAGGAGAGAACCTTGAGGTTCACAGTAGTTCCTCTCCCCCTGTAAGGTGGGCAGTGTGAAAGGGTTGGTGTGCCCTCATGAATTGTCTTAGCAAAGAATAAATTAAACTAGAGGGGTGCAACACCTTCCTCCTCGGCCTTTACACTGTCAGGAGTAAAAGAGGCATATGTAGAGGTGGGCTCAGAGGAAAGGACATTTTTCATCTTCCAAGATGTTTTTTTGGCAGCAAGAAGTAAGGAAAATGTAAGTGTGGTGGTATAACATTCAAATCGCTCTGAAGTGTAATCTTAAAATTGGGTCCTTATAAGAAATATACTGTACAAGGCCCATGCGTTTAAACCTCCAATGTTTGGACACTAGAAATAGTTTTTCTTGTAGGGGGTTGCCCACTTCTGGGGAACAAGGCGTGAAGGTTCACAGAATGTCACACTTTAACATCAAACCACTCTTGGCTTTTCTCCATGCTCCAGTTTCCAAATTGATATGTAAAGATGGCCTGTCACGACTCATGGCTTTGTCCTTGGGGATCCCCAGGCTGCCTGGGTGCCTACACTGAGTCATTTTAAATGCCATTTCTGATATAATAAGGGAAACAAGGGAGCATGCGGCTTCTATTATTTTACAATTACTTTGAGCTTTGGTCGCTGCAGCTAATGTAGTGTTTCATTATGCAGCTTTTGAAATGGAACAGAAGCAAAACGCCTTCAGGGAAGGCTGCAATGATCTCATGGGATCAGCCTGTTATTGCTTTTAATAAGAACAAAAACAAAAACCTTTTTATAAGATTAAAGAATAATGAAAAAATGGCCTTTCAGAATCTTAAAGAAATTGAATGGATTACGCAGCTGCTTATTGAGAGTCTCCTTTATTTTAAAGGAATGGGCCATAAATCTTGAGTCGGGTGTAATGTTGAAAGAGCAAAGCTCTCAGGCACTATTTGAGTACATAGGAGGTGAGAAAAATTTCCTCCAGCTGTGAAAATGATTCACCTTCATGTAGGACACATTTCACAAGCAGAGGTCTAATGGGAGCCTCATGCTCCGATCACAGAAG